>NC_132804.1:36782909-37050409 GCF_048594095.1 Paramormyrops kingsleyae
TATATGTATATATATATGTATATATGTATTTATATGTATATGTATATATATGTATATATATATGTATATATGTATTTATATGTATATGTATATATATATGTGTATATATATGTATGTGTGTATATATATATGTATGTGTGTATACATACACAGTCCTGATCAAAAGTTTAAGATCACTTGAAAAATGGCATCTCACCTGTCTTCCTGAGAGTTGTGCCCACTCACCTCATGGAAACGCTTGCATCAAGCATGCCGTAACAAATTTTTGAAATGATCAACAATAACGGTGGAGCTACTCAGTACTGAGTTCATGTTTGGAAGTTTGATTTCTGTTTTGGGGAGGTTTACAGGTTTTTTTGGAGGTGTGGTCCTAAACTTTTGATCAGCTACATATTTATAAATGTAACATTTTCAAATTTTTAAAGACAACTCCTGCATTAAAAAATACACAAAGGAATACAAGTAACCATGTAATTGGTGGGGGAAGATTCTACAAATCATAATTCATAAGTGGAACTTGCAATAAATAAGTATTTTCAGATCCAACCAGTACTTCTACAGATTGTTAAAGCTGGTAAATGAAGGGTCAGTATGGAATAGATAGGCAGAGCCATTGACATGGCTGTTCAGGGAATACAATGCTGTTGTTTCTGACCGCACCGATTTAAATTGGAATTAGAATCCCTTCAGTTTTGTATACCCATACAACAAAAATATGATAAATATTATTTTTAAACATTAATTTGTTTTTCTATAGGAACAGGAAAGTGGTGAATTACTCTCAGTTCCAAGAATCAGATGATGGAGGTAAGCAACTTTGTAAGCACTCTATGGTCACAAAAACACTTTGAGTGAAACCTTTTGCCAAATTTGAATAACTTTTGACATTAAAGGAGATGACACTACAAAAAGACACAATTCTGACAATGGCATCGTGTTTAATTTGTTTTTTATGCTTGGTGGTGTGGAAATGGAAAGTGTTCATTTTTGCTTTCATATGACAAAGATGAAGACTACAGCAGAGAGTCTGAGAGGCCCAAGAAGATGCGTGCTTCACCCAGAGAAGTGAAATGCAAGAAGAGGTGGGGGAAGAACTCTCAGGAAGACAGGTGAGATGTCTGACCAATATGTGAGATGCCTGACCAATTGATTTAAAAGGTACCAATAGTGGCATCCAAGTGAATCAGCTGCAATGGTGTTATGTCATTCTGATTTGCCCTTCAGTATTATGACCATATAGACAGACGCAACCTTAAAAATATCATTAGAATTAACAGTATAATATGAATGCAAGTTCAGTGTCTTTCAATAGAGGCCCGAAAGTTTGTGTTGTTTTTTTGTGTGTGTGTGGTCTACATTTCTTTGTACACTCACCTAAAGGATTATTAGGAACACCATAAATGTAAGGTACTCCATGTAGGGAGCAAAAATATAAAGTACAGGTACTTTATGGGACCTACTGAAATAAAGGTAGCTGATTATGAGAAAGACCTTGGTGTGTATGTTGATGCTTCCATGTCTCATTCTCGCCAGTGCGGGGAAGCAATAAAAAAGGCCAATAGGATGTTGGGGTATATCTCCAGGTGTGTGGAGTTTAAGTCAAGGGAGGTAATGCTAAGATTATACAATTCCTTGGTGAGACCTCACCTAGAATATTGTGTACAGGTTTGGTCACCATATCTTAAAAAGGACATAGCGGCCTTAGAAAAGGTGCAGCGTAGGGCCACAAGAATGATTCCTGGTCTTAGAGGAATGTCATACGAGGAAAGGTTATTTGAGCTAAATCTGTTCAGCCTCAAGCAAAGGAGACTGAGGGGGGACATGATCCAGGTCTATAAGATTCTAACATGTTTGGATGCTGTTCAACCGAATAGTTACTTCAGCATTAGTTCAAATACAAGAACTCGTGGCCATAGGTGGAAATTAGCGGGAGAACATTTCAAACTGGATTTAAGGAAGCACTTCTTTACACAGCGTGTAGTCAGAGTATGGAATAGTCTTCCTGATAACGTAGTGCAAGCTGAATCCTTGGGTTCCTTTAAATCAGAGCTAGATAAGATTTTAACAACTCTGAGCTATTAGTTAAGTTCTCCCCAAGCGAGCTCGATGGGCCGAATGGCCTCCTCTCGTTTGTATAGTTCTTATGTTCTTATGTTCATACTAATACGGTGTTTGACCCCCTTTCGCCTTCAGAACTGCCTTAATTCTACGTGGCATTGATTCAACAAGGTGCTGAAAGCATTCTTTAGAAATGTTGCCTCATATTGATAGGATAGCATCTTGCAGTTGATGGAGATTTGTGGGATGCACATCCAGGACACGAAGCTCCCGTTCCACCACATCCCAAGGATGCTCTATTAGGTTGAGATCTGGTGACTGTGGGGGCCATTTTAGTACAGTGAACTCATTGTCATGTTCAAGAAACCAATTTGAAATGATTGGAGCTTTGTGACATGGTGCATTATCCTGCTGGAAGTAGCCATCAGAGGATGGGTACATGGTGGTCATAAAGGGATGGACATGGTCAGAAACAATGCTCAGGTAGGCCGTGGCATTTAAACGATACCCAATTGGCACTAAGGGACCTAAAGTGTGCCAAGAAAACATCCCCCACACCATTACACCACCACCACCAGCCTGCACAGTGGTAACAAGGCACGATGGATCCATGTTCTCATTCTGTTTATGCCAAATTCTCACTCTACCATTTGAATGTCTCAACAGATTTCGAGACTCATCAGACCAGGCAACATTTTTCCAGTCTTCAACTGTCCAATTTTGGTGAGCTCGTGCAAATTGTACCCTCTTTTTCCTATTTGTAGTGGAGATGAGTGGTACCCGGGTGGGGTGTTCTGCTGTTGTAGCCCATCTGCCTCAAGGTTGTGCGTGTTGTGGCTTCACAAATGCTTTGCTGCATACCTCGGTTGTAACGAGTGGTTATTTCAGTCAAAGTTGCTCTTCTATCAGCTTGAATCAGTCGGCCCATTCTCCTCTGACCTCTAGCATCAACAAGGCATTTTCGCCCACAGGACTGCCGCATACTGGATGTTTTTCCCTTTGCACACCATTCTTTGTAAACCCTAGAAATGGTTGTGCGTGAAAATCCCAGTAACTGTGCAGATTGTGAAATACTCAGACCAGCCCGTCTGGCACCAACAACCATGCCACGCTCAAAATTGCTTAAATCACCTTTCTTTCCCATTCTGACATTCAATTTGGAGTTCAGGAGATTGTCTTGACCAGTACCACACCCCTAAATGCATTGAAGCAACTGCCATGTGATTGGTTGATTAGATAATTGCATTAATGAGAAATTGAACAGGTGTTCCTAATAATCCTTTAGGTGAGTGTATATAGGTATAGGTAGTTTTATTATACATTTTCTTAATCACACAAGGATCTATTCTCCCATCAGTTTGCATAAGTTTTGAGTTACACATATTCTCCCCTCATCAGCAAAGCACAAGTCCTGGGTATAACATGAAACTACATCCGGCCCTGTGAGCAGTCCTCCAACTTCCAGGGAAAATTTGTTTTGGGTTTAGTGGCGAGATAAAACAACTCACAACCGCTCAATTAAACAAGCTAAATACTCTTCTGCTATCTGCAGGAGTAGCTTGCAGGAAGGCTGCACGCACCATGAAAGCCTTCGGGTGCCCCATCCCTGGAAGAGTCAAAACGGATGGGGAGCTAAATGGGTCAAGTCTGCTGGGGATTGGAGCTAGTGTGGTGCTGAGGTGTCGCCTGTTGCATGGCGGCGCTTGGGTCCCAGTTTGAGGCAGCCCATCCGGATAGGTGCGTGAAATGTCTTGTTTCTCCAGCAAGATGACCATCTTCCTCTCCTCTCAGGGGAGTTTCGTAAACTCTGCATTTCAGTGGTGGCACTCTATGAGATACGCAGACCAGGTAGTGGCCAGATCTCTGTAGGTGGGTATATCTACTTTTGGTCTGGTCGGTCTGTCAGCTGCCATAGCTGTTGCTGTAGTGGATCGGCTCCTTCCGATGGTGTCTGATGTCACTCCTTTCAATGAGCTTAAGAGAGATGGATGATCCCGCTTCTTTCAAAAAGATTTATGACCTAAAGGTCAAAAAGGTCACAGGTCAAAAGTTCACTGGGTGGGCGGGTTTGGGGCGGAGCCATGTGACGTCACGACTAGTGACGTTGAGAGAGGGTGTTTTTTTTTATTATTTATTTTTATTCTTAATATTTTTTTATAATTTATTATTATTTATTTATTTAAATTATTTTATTTGAATTATTTCTTATTATTCTTATTTTATTTTGAGGAGAGTGAATTGTGTACTTATGAGTGGGGTTTGTCGGAATAGCCCCATGCTATGAGGCTGACGGGGCCGAGCACGGAGCTGAGCACGGAGCTGAGCACGGAGCTGAGCACGGAGCTGAGCACGGAGCTGAGCACGGAGCTGAGCGGGTCGGTTACCTGACGAAGTGTGAGCATACGCCAGGGGTGCCTGTGGAGCGGTACCTTGGAAAGGTTCCGGTCAGTCCGGCGGAGCGTGTAATTGGGCATAATTGCGCAAGACTGAAAGAAACTCTGGGAGAATGAGAAAGTTGGAGCTAAGAATGAGAGGAGGTGGGTCTGGGAAAATGGGTCTGACGCTATCCTCCTCCAATAAACGCTTAGCAGCAGTTTGGGGGTGTGTCTGTGTGTGTGTGTGTAGTAGGGTTTTTTTTTCCTCAAACTTGTTTCAAGTTTGTGTTTTTCCTCATGCAGCCGTTATTTTACATCAGTAATTGGGCCACATCAAATTGGACATTTTGTCTTACAGTAAGTTTTGTTTGAAGTGTTGGTCTTTCTCATGCACCTTTATTGTTATGTACATCCCTGTAGGTCATCTGGGTCATCTGTAATAATTTGAGCCACACATCAAATTGGACATTTTGTCTTACAGTAAATTTTGTTTGAAGTTTTGGTTTTTCCGATACGCCCGTTATGTACATCCCCGGGTCAAGCACATCGTCATAAATACAAATATGAGTTAAAAGAAAAACACCGCGACGTATATGAAATAGACATAATTAAGAAAATTAGATAATCCTAAAACTTGACAGGCTCTATACTTCTCCTTAAAGAATCCTAAGAATAACCAGCCGCAGATATTTTTATTACGCCTAGCATGGTTGTCCTCCTTTGGTAAAGAAACACAAGTACCCCCAAGTATCATCTACGGCCTTACCTTGTGTGTCACGCCCCACCAGCAGGCCGTGGAGAATATAGGGAGCTTCGCGCGGTAGGCCCAATACTAATTTTTAAAAACACAGACATGTCTCGCACAACCGAAAGGAAACATTCAGCCTCACCGCCTAAGATTAAGGAGGAGCAGGAGGGGGTGTTGCGGCCTCCGGGGGCTCCCAAGAAGAAGATTCCTACGACGCGTAGACGGGTACCTTTGATGCAGCCGTTGGGAGACCTGAGAGTTACCTGGGAGCTGCCCAATGGGGATAAAAGTGGCCTGCCTCTTTGACAATGTTGCGAAGGAACTGCGCATCTTTCAGGTCACCGGAGACGCCGCAGACCCGGGGATAGACAACTCGCATCTGGTGAGTTTTTCCGAAACGGAATGGGGAAACTTGAAGACTTTCGTTATCTCGTTTATGAACGAGACCCCCGACTTTCAGCCGGACATTGGTAGAATGGAGATGCACTATAGAAATACTGACAATGGTAAACATCGTATCACCTTTATGAAGTGGGATGTGACCGAGGAGCTGGACAAGAGAATGCTGAATATATGGCAGCTGCCTAAATGCTGCTGTTGTGCAATGAAGATACCATACGTGATTTGGATTCGGCTGATTGAAGAAAAGAGCGGTTACTTCCAAGCGCTGTTCAAGGAGAGTCGGGAGCATAAGGAGATGCAAAAACCTACGCCGTAAGGATCACCTCCGACCGCCCGTATATAAAGTGGACGCCGTTACAACCCCTTTCACAAACATCATCATCATCATGTCAGACGACGGCGAAACCGGGGAGAATGAGGCCTTTCACCCTTCACCACCAGCAACACAGGCCTCTGATCCTGGAGAGGTCCCTGCGAGCCCACCAGCACCAGCAACGCGGACCTCTGATCCTGGAGAGCTGCCTCCGACCCCTCCACCGACACCGGCCTCTGATCCTGGAGAGGTCCCTCCGACCCCTGAGATCTGCACGCTTCTCTCAAGACCCACTTTGTGCAGAGGGATGCTCAACTGCATAAAAGCGATGATAGTGGGCCTTTTAGCCTCAGTCATCAGGAAGCATCAGCAGAAAAACTGCTACGGCTGCAAGGTGGATCATCCCAGTCAAAGACAGCACCCTTGCCTGTTTCCCGCTGGCAGGAATTACTTTTATATACACTTTGACTCTGTGCTGCGTGACCTCTGGACCGACCGACCCGCCTTGACTCACGTTCTGGCGACCCTGGGCATCCAAGCTTCTGTCGGCAGGTTGGAGGGGACCGTGGAAGCTATCTTGTACGATTTACGGGAGGCCTGCGACGGAATGCTGGAAATCAGTCGACTGGAACAGGATCTGTTTGAACAGAACCCCGCGCTTAAGCAGATCCTGGAAGAAGATCCTGACTCGTTGGGAGGCCCAAGACTAAAAAAAAAAAAAAAAAAGGCAACTTGTGATGGGGAACGGTATCAGAGGCTCCTTACGGCAGTTTATGTTAAATGTTTTTTTAGAAAAAGTTAGTCCTTTGTTGTTGCATGCTTTTGATAAAAAGAAAAGCGATTGTCAGGATAGGGATGATTATGCTTGTTGCTGCTTTCATAGACTGATATTTGAGATTGCTCAAGTCAGAGAAAATTATCAGTGGGGAATAGTTTTACTTACTCAGCTGATGGGGGAGAGAAAAGGACAATCCCCCGAAAGTCTCATACGCGTGTGTCTATCTTGTATTCCCGACGATGAATTTGACTGTAATCACATTTTTGTATTTTATGCTTTAATCGTAGATGTAGTTGCCTTTAAATTTCATAATAAGGTCTACTGTAACATCGTGGAACCGCAGCACGTGGGGGAATTTGTAGTGCCGCTCCTCAGAACCGTTAAAATAGACGGTGGGTTCGGCAACGTAGTCACTTTGCTGTTCCACAAGCTGCACTACGTACTGGTGAACAAGCAGAGCCTGCAGAATTTGCATATTGAGATAAACAACGATCAGAATACTCTGATTAATTTGTCCTACGGAAAAAAGATCGTCAAGCTACACTTTTGCCCCGTATCAAAGATCCCCGTTTAAAAAAAAAAAAAAAAGAGAGAGAGAGAAAGCGCAGGTGGTGGTGGGGGGTAGCATGGCGTACCACAATTCGCAAAGACTTATTCAGTATTACACCAGTCAGTCGGGGCATGGGCTCCCCGGTTTTGCGGGGAGCCCCGTGATGTACGGCCGTGGGTTGAGCTCCATGCTCAGTAGGAAGAGAGTCATAGGCAGCACGGTCATAAAAAACCTCGCAGCAGAGCTGTCAGGATTCCCAAGTCTCTACCTCCAAAGAGAAACAGGAAACCCCCCGGGGACATATTTTAAGGGAGAGAGCGTAAGGAAGAATGGCTCTAGCTCACCGCCTCTCGGCAGAATGCACCAAATCTGAGCTGGACCTGTTTGCCCTATGACGCAATTATCCATAGATCAGACCAATTATGTAGAAATCAACCCATTAAATTCCATTACCAATCAGGATGTTTTGGATTTCCTAATACCGGGGTCAGGCAATTTCTATCTGGACCTCAACTCTACATTGCTATATCTAAAGCTCAGGATCGTTAGGGCGGACGAAGCCCCCCCTGGTTGATGCCGACCCCTGCGGTATTATACAGTACCCCCTAAACTGTATATTCTCTCAGCTGGATGTGAGTCTGAACGACGTCCTGATCAGTACTTCGTCGGCCACGCACCCCTATAGGTCATTCATAGAGACCCTGCTCAATTTTTCTACCGTTACGCTAGAGAGTCAGTTTTAGGCAGGGCTCTGGTACAAAGACATCGGAGCCGACTTGGATAGCGTGAACATCACCCCCCAGGGCCCTAACGTGGGGTTGCAGAAGCGAGCTGCCTTCTGTAGAAACTCTCAGGAATTTTCTCTGATCGGCCCTATACAGATCTGGCAATTAAAAATGCGTCTATTTTCACGCGGCATCCTGCAATTCGGCACACGTGATCACGCGTCTCCCTGCAAGTGCTTTTTCAGATTTTTTTAAAACGTTGTTGCGCTTCATATAATATCCACCAGGTGGCGCAAGGAACAACATTCTGTAGCCAAACACCATGGCCAGCTCTAGGGGGCGCCAGCGCGGGATCTGACAGAATTCTCGCGAGACCATTTAAATAACTCCGCAAGTTTTTGTCATATACACATTTAAAAAACACCCTCAGAAACGTTCTACTTTCCAAATATATATAGGTAGAAACTAAATATATTTTTACAGCTTCGTGATACGAATAGAAAGAACAAGAGTGACTGACTTAAGCGTCTGCGTCTCGAAGCAGCTCTGATCAATTTTTTTTAGGTCTTCTTAAACTACTGCAAGATTGCAGCACACTTGACAGGATGCCAACATCTTGAAAAGATGTCACAATAAATGTTGTTAACAAAAGATTAATAGTGGAATAATAAATACACCAGAATCCTGATGCATAACATTGCTACTTTGTGGTCCGAGTTCATTTGGAACAAATTAAAATATCAATTGGAATATAGCCTGGACTATGAGTAACAAATATTGGATAAGTAATAACAATAATAAGTATACTTTTAAAATAAATATATTATTAAAAATGGCTTCTCAAATGATGAAATTTAGTCATACACTGAGCTGTTTTACTAGTAAAGAACTTTTAAACATGATAAAAATTGAAAGAAGAAAAAAAATCATGAGGGAAATTTGTATATATGAAAGTACATGCTGACATTTGCAGATGTGCCTAATTGTTAAGCATGTTTTTAAACCCTGCAACTTCTGTAACATGGTTTCCCACTCCAAATGGAGAATGACCCAACCAAAAATAATCGGTGTGCATCGTTGTCTGTGTACTTGACAACACGATTCTGTCATTAAAAACGCCCCATCTTACTTCCATGAAAAGTCATTAAAGCTAGAAAACTGAATACCGAATATGAGGCTAACTTAACCGCGGTGCAGTACCGTTGTTCGGGCTTGTTTTACTATCAGTCAAGGGCGTAGATTTGCTCTGGACATTGGTGGGGACCTATGACTCCACCCCCCCCCCCCTGCCCCACCCACCAACCCCGCCACCCCAACTCCGTCCACGGAATGCATGTTTTTTTAATATGCTGCAAAATGCAAAATCACTTTACATTAATACTAGCAATGCTTCGATTGATATTAATCCACTCGAAATGCAATTCATTAAGTTAAATTAAGGAATAGTGTAATGTCAAAACCCCACTAGCATTAACGTTAGGGTGATTTAAGGGTGATTGGGACATTTTTTTAAATTCTGCGTTATGTAATCACTCTTGCAATGAATTAAAAACATCAGCCCAATGTATGATATATTTCTGTAACCCTACAGATGTTATCTATCCATTTGTGAAAGAAATATAATTATGTCAGAAGAGAAGGTGGTGTGACATACACTTTAGTATAAACTGAGCCAAAACATTTTTTTAGGAATGTTTGGGTGATTGGGACACAGGTTTTGGGTGATTGGGACATCATGTATTATCATTAATCTACACATATTTATTCCTCATGTTAGCTGTTTGATGTGTTATAGGCCAGAATTTCATTTGTTCTGTTCATAATTAAGACTCATTTCTCTTTTCGTAGTTTTTATTACTCAATTTATTAGTCAATATGAAACAAATATGACCCCCCTAACCCCCCACATGAAAACTTTTATGTAAACCTTTGGGTGAACTTTCCCCTGGCTCATCCCCAATAAACTGTTTGTCAAACACATTTAGGCTAACTGAAGCAAAAATTTGCCTTCAATCCATCAGACCAAAAACGTTTCACTAAAGAGAACACTCTTCAGATCCAAAATTCATGAAAACTTTTAAACCAACTTGGGTGAGCTAAAAACATTTTGTGAACTGTCCTCTGGTTCGTTCCTAAAAAGTTTGTCAAACACATTTAGGCTAACTGAAGCAATTTTTTCCCATCCATTAGACCAAAAACAGACAGTCCTTGCAGGTGAAGGAGGCGTCATCATCAATGACTCCATTATCTTCGCCACAGGAGTCATGAAACCACCGCTCACAGATGACACAAGAGATCCATTCCTCGGTTTTCTTGGGGTCTTCTGTGTCCCCATATTTTTGCAAACAAACCACACATCTCTCTTCCTTTTTCTGGCCTTTTTGTTTTTTTGCTTTTTGAGTTTGAGTTAGTTTTGGTTGTTTTCCTTTTCCTTTGTTCTTACTTGCCACATATTCAAAGTGTGCATCACTTGTGAGGTGGAAGCTTGGGGGTTTTGACCGCTTACTTTTGGTAGCACGTTCGTGGATGGGTACTTCTACCAGATCAGCAAAGCGTGGGGTGCTCTGAACAGAGCTTTGAGGAGGGTTTGTAAGAGGATGTGATGAAGCATTACTTGGACATGGGCTTGGAGGAGGACTTGGGCTCTGGTTTGGAGGAAGCTGAAGGTTATTGGGGGCCTCAGGTGCTTCATTCCGTTCTGTAGTTAAACTAGGAGAGAAAAGATCTTGGTCTATGCGGGTGGGATCCAGTGGATAGATCCCACTGCCCCTAAAGCCTGCACGTGCATTCTGTGGTGTTGCTGCACTTTTCCAGGCTTTTGAGAGCATGGGCAGAAAGAGGGGTCTCTGCAGCTTCCTGCCACCACTCTCTCTGGTGTAGATCCGGCCCTCCTGGTTCCAGTAATGCTTTAAGCTTTTGAAGAATGCCCTGTCAGCTGGCTGGAGAATGTGAGTTGTATGAGGAGGGAAGCACACAACATGCACATTGTTGTCTCTCATGAGATTAAGGAACTCAATGTTGAATACATGGCTGCTGTGACCATCAAGTAGAAGCACATGTGGACGAGGATCTTCTTTAGGCAGGTGAGCTATGAACTGCTTTCCCCAGTCTAAAAACACCTCAGAGTTGATCCATCCATTGTCTGAGATTCTGACAAGGGTGTTGTTTGGTGCCCCAAAACACCATTCTGCCCGAAGCCTTTTGCCTTTAAATATGACGAGCAGTGGCCCATACTCTCCTGCTGCATTGAGACAAGCTAGCAGTGTTGTTGTTTCTCCTTTTTCATTAGCCGTGATTTCAAAGCAGGGTGATCCTACTTCAGCCACAACTCTTGAAGACAGGAAGTGGTCCTGTAGGCCCGTTTCATCACAGTTCCATATGTGTCCTGGTAGGTCCTGGATCCCGAGCTCAGAAATTATTTCACAGTAAGAAGCAAACCATTTCTGAACAGAAACAGGGTTAAAGCAGGCTGCTCGGGCAGAAGAGAGTGCCTCCGGTTTCCTCATACTGAGCCCTGGGTTTCTCCTAAGAAAGCCTTGAAACCAGTAGTGACCTGCCTTTTTAGGTGCAAGGCCTTTTATTCCATTGGCTTCTGCAAATTGGGCTGCAAGAACTTGTATCTCAGGTTTTCTCATGGGAAACCCTCTCTTGCTCAGACATTTGACTAGCTCTGATAACTGGACCTCATCTTCTTGAGGAATGCGGGACTTGCTTCCAGCAATGTGCTTGTAGCCCTTTACAACTCCTTTCACTCGCCTCTGCAAAGTTGATTTTGGGATGTTCCACACTCTGGCCAAAAACCTTAACTTGGGTTTGTTCCCTGCCTCAACTGCCTCTCTATACTCGTCAATTGCCCCCTTCATTCTCTCTTCACTCCATTTGTTGTATTTTTTGCTCTCTCCCTGTGCTCTCCCTTTTGCTCTCTTCCTAAATCTCTCTTCCTGTCTTACTGGTCCCATTCTAATCTGCAAATAGCTTAAATTGAGCAAGGCTGGTTAGGATTGTTATTTATTTTCAAGGCAAAACTTACTGTTAGATTTGGTGTGTTTATTAGGGCTAATTAGCACAGCTAGCTGTTGCACAAACCTTTGATAGCAACATGAATACGGTGTACTACTGTAAGATTTTTGTGGTTGATTAGGGGTTGCACAAATGAGGAGGCATACAGAGCATACACAATGATTTTCTATATAAAGCTTAATCTTTTTCTTGATTAGCATAGCTTTTTAGCACTGTCCCAATCACCCAAAACCATGCTGTCCCATCCACCCAAATTGCGTTTGGGTGGATGGGACAAAATAAAACCCACCTAATACTAAAAATGAAAACATGATATTAACAAACTTTTTACTAATTTTGTTGCAGTAGTACATCATATTCATGTTTCCATCAAAGGTTTCTGTTATATTTTAGATATAACAATTTTATTATGAAAACTAGCAAAAGCTTATGTCATTTCCTCACCTCATGTGCTGCAGCATCAACTTCCTGTTTGAGGCTTGCCCCGCCCAGTGAGATGATGTCACACCAATGAGGGCATGCAATATTGATTAAATAGTCTCAAAGCAAGGACTTGGCCAAAAAAACATTTATTTTCACTCATCAGGCAAAAAAATAAAATCTGTATGGCTATACTGTCCCATTCAACCTTATGTCCCAATCACCCTTAAATCACCCTAACTGTTGTCGTTACTTTGATGGACTTTGATGGATTCACTAGCGAACTTGAAATGACTTACACTTTTCTTTGAAAAAAAGCTCCTTATGTCCAGCTTCTTTTTTTTTTGCTGCCGCCATCCTCACATGTGTCACCCAACACACCTTGCACGGGGAAAAAAATCCACTGCATTTGGCGCTGCTTGTATCTGAATTCAGCCACAGCCTCTCACATGATAGCAGGGAAATGCACAGCCAATCAAAATGTTCATATGTGTTTTGGGGGCGGGAGGACTCAAGGAGAGAACGTGATTTATCCCTTTCTGCGTGTCTAGATTAATGTTGACAGCACGATTGTTTTTTTGTTTTTTTTTAAGTGGATTAAATTATTGGTGGGGACATTTCAATGGTCGGAGGATATTGGTGGGGACACATCCCCTCCGTCCACCCGAAATCTACGCCCCTGCTATCAGTACAGTCATTTCCGGGTCACGGCGTTTGTATTAAATGAAAAAAACAAAATCGGACATGAGCTCTCGTTATCCGTTTGTTCCTTTTTTGTTTTGAGAACAAAATGGGAAATCGGGAAACGAGCCATTATCCGTTTTGTCGTTTTGGTTTTGGAAACAAAAACATAAATACGAGTGGTTTTCCGTTTTTCTTGTTTTGGTTTCATATTAAAAACGGATGAATGAATGATACACGGATTCTGCTGCTTTGCCTCTTTTTCTCTACTATGAATGTGGGGATCGGTGGATTGTCATTCCCTGTTTCACTGCCAGGATTAATTGTATAGAGTGAGGGGTTTTATTATTTCTGTGTGTTTTAAGACTGTTTTTGGGTTGGGACGCCATTAGGGAGGAAGGGAACTTTGTGGTGGCATTTTGTATTGTGTGCAGCAGCAGGGCGCTGGTATGTGTGCATGGACCAGGGTACGTTTTAACCGTTTGTTTTTGTGGTATGTTTAAAACCAGAAAAAGGTTGTTTTTTCGTTTTATTCGGTTTAGGTAAAAAATCTGAAATTCAGCCTGATTTCCCATTTCCCGTTCTTACTGGCAAAAACAAATTTACCATGGGTGTGTCCGAAATCGCACACTTGCCTCAGTGCACTGAGATGTAGGGCGTAGTGCGCACTGCGCACTTCCTCCTGTAGTGCACACTACCATGGGTAAGTGCTGTCATAAATGGAATTTTGCACTTACCGGAAGTGACGGACTAGCATTTGATCGCGATTCTCCAGCGCCCCAAAATATTTGCCGTGTTTTATTTACAATGAATTTCCTTGTGGTTTTATTTGCGTGTATATAACTTATCTACGACCGCCTAACCGGCTAAAAAACTGCTAACATTTACGTGTGCAAACTCTTCTAAGCCGATATAATCGCAAACTCAAAATTATCTATAACTGTCGTCAGAGAGTGACAGGCTACACACCGAAGTATACATCAGTAAAATAATTTTATTAATGTTACATTTATATGACGCAGTTGCCTCCGAATGAGCTTGCGTGTCTGTGTTGTCCGCCATTATTTAAACTTGCCGAAAGTCCCTCCCCTTCCGCTACGTAGTCAAAATGGCGTCCGTTTAGTGCGAGTAGTGTCCATCGTTCTGCACTGCGTTTTCTGGCCGTTTTCAGTGCACCATCCGGGTACTTTCAGTGCACTTAATTTTGGCTTAGTTGTCAGTGTGAACGCACTACGCCCTAAAATCGCGCACTAAAAGTGCGCAAGTGCGCGATTTCGGACACACCCCATTTGATATTTGGTTTTCATGGTGGGTGGGCTTTCGACGCCCCCCTTAATTCTGATTGGCTTGTGCGCACTATCATGCCTGTTTGAGCGAGAAGGGTCTGGCTGCAGATCTCCACCAGGAGGATCTCCACTAGAGGGACGGAAACACATGATCTCCACAAGCGAATCCGAACATGACGTTATGCAAACATGCATGGAGGTGGTACCAGATATCACATAATCGTCACACACAGCCCGGACTGTTTAAACTCGACCGAACAGAAATCGAGTCTTTTAAAGTACATACTTATTATTTTGGTGATCGATTTAAATTATATTATTAACATTGGAAACGGGCGTTAATAATGTATTTTAATTCTACAAGAAGGGATGTTAATAGCATGTGTTATTTTTATTATTTCAGTACGTGTGAAATTCTCACTTTAATACGGAGCCCCCGAAGTCCCATAGGGTGATTTTTTTTTTTAAATCGTGTGGCACAAGTTATTTTCTTGTGCTCACAAGTTATTCTGTGCGCACAAGATAATTTACTCTGTGTTTGAGGCCGAGAGTAATATGACAACTATGTCTACCAAAACTATGTCTCGACGTCTAAACAAATCAAACTGGAGAGACATTTATTTACAGTCAACAAGTAACACCATGAACTCATTTTCCATTTTTTTTATGCTGCAAACTGATTCTTTGGCATTAAGGGTGAATTATACAGTCCGTGTTTATATGGTCGCGACAGAGGTGAAGCGACAAGAATTTATGAGACATGACAATATTTTTCCTTCGGTCATTATCGTTAATCATAATAATACACTATGATAAACAGGTACAGTAAATACAATAAATAGGTGTCAGTAATATCAAAAAATGTTACTTGAACTCGGTGAGGTGAACAAATCAGCAAACCAATTAAAGTAGAAAACATAATCTGTCTTAACGCAACCGGACAAAACATCAGTGTCAATATTAGTAGGCATAACCCTATATTCCGTCAATTTGTGAATCATATTCAAATAATCAAAAGTACTACATAATAACTTATATAATTTGGTCACAATTTATTGCACGCAGGCTATATTTTGTGCATATTTAATATTGTTAACACCGATGTTTGGTTCGGTTGCGTCAAGACATAGCCTACTATGTTTACCACTTTACTCGGTTTGGTGATTTGTTCGCCTCACCAAGTTCCCATAACATTTCTTGTCATTACTGACACCTATTTATTGTATTTATTTTACCTGTTTATACCTGTTTTATTATTGACTACCGATAATAAAAGAAAAAAATATTGTTCATATCGCTTCACCTCTGTCATGACCATTCATACGGACTGTATATACCTCAGCCTTAATGTCAAAGTAGTACGTGGCAGCGTTGTATTTACTCTTTCCAGTAATATTAATTACAAGGCTGTTGTATCTTACTATACCCTAATGCCAGGTCTAGCAAACGTAGTACGGCATCCTGAAATAAACCTCTTATAACATGACAGCTATACGCAGCTAATCTATTCCTTCCAAGTAATAACTTGTGCGCACAAGACAAATATTTATAAATTTATTTATACTTTTATGAATATTTTTTCTTTTTCAGTAGACAGTCAGTCTTAGCTTAAGTAACCAATTTAAAGCTAAATTTGGAGAGAAAAAAAATCACTGGTCGAATGCTACCGTTGTTGCTTGTTCTACCCACTTTTTTCTTTCGACAAAGCTAAACACCCTCCCACTGACAAATCCAAGCTGTGCGTGGAGATCATGTGATATCTGGTACTGCCTCCATGGCGTAAGTTTGCATAACGTCATGTCCGGACTCACTTGTGGAGCTCACGTGTTTCCGTCCCTGTAGTGGAGATCCTCCAGATGGAGGTCTGCAGCCAGATGCTCTTGGTTTGAGCTGTAAGCAGAATTTCTATGGCAAGCCAGACAGAGGCATGCGTAAAAAAGCGCATAGGAATCAAAGCCCATCATCCGCGATGTGTGTGTGTTTTTTTCGTGTATTGTATATGCTCTTTTTCACGCTTGTCATGGTCGGGTGTACTGTTTTTAGCAGCAACAACAGCAAAGGTAAATGATTCTTCAGGATTCCAAAAATTGTGAAAAACAACAACAACGTGATCCAGAGTGGACAGGGGAAGTTTTATTATCGACAACATTCCACAGTGGATTAGTTTGCGGAGTTCTCTTCATGGTCATGGTCGGGTGTACTGTTTTTAGCAGCAACAACAGCAAAGGTAAATGATTCTTCAGGATTCCAAAAATTGTGAAAAACAACAACAACGTGATCCAGAGTGGACAGGGGAAGTTTTATTATCGACAACATTCCACAGTGGATTAGTTTGCGGAGTTCTCTTTGTCAGTTGCTAAAAATAGCTCAAAATTACTCGTGTTTCTCTGTGTTTAGAACTATTACTTATGGAAACAATCTTTGTGGCCGATATCGGCTTAGTTTTTATTAGCACGCTAATATGCCAATGCATCTCATAATCGCCGTTCTGTTCATGGTTGTGGTGAGTGATGTAACCTAACGTCAGTACAAGTAATTTTATTGGTATTCATGCCACGATAACATAGGCTATATATCAAAAGTAAGCTGATGGCAAAAAGTTGTTCGGTTTTTAAAAATAGGCTACGAATAGGAAACATCCTTATCTTGTAGGGCTGGACAATAATTCGATATCAATATATATCGCGATATAATTTTTTCCGATAACGGTGATACGATTTTTAAACACATTTCCGATATTTCGATATACATTTGAATATTATATATATTCACCGGCTTTTAAAAATGTATCACAAGTGCTAAACAGCACGTATTCAAATTGCATTCGCATGGTAATTTGCTGAACAACGCAGCTGTGAAACGTGATCCAGGTAAAACTTTTTTAGACAGCATAAATAATATTGAAGCATTTGTTTTCAAGCAGACTGTTAAAAGCAAAAACAACAAAGCATTTTAGACTTTGTAAAGAAACCATAGTAACCACGTGTATGATACTTTTCAGAGCTGCGTCAGAGGGAAATGACTCGTGAATTTAATTTTGACACTGGTTAGCTTTTTGTGAAAACGAACTACAGTACACCCCGCAGGTTTTTTTTGATTTTGTGAGCGATCTTTGTGTTTTCAATGTTGGAGAATATAATTAAAGGTTTGTATCAAGAAACGACGGTGGTTTTTATTGTATACTGGTAAATCTCTGCTGTTAGTTGGTGGTATGCCTTTTGTTAGCCAACATGTATGTCGGGGCCGGCTCTACGCTGGGGCAACGCCCCCTTAAGCAAACGTCCTGCCCCCTTAAATCAAACTTTTAGAAGTTGAGGAAGAAAATAATAATTACCCACAAACTGAATATGGACAAGATTTACTACAGTAGCTGAAAAATCCACTGAAAAAGGCACAAACGAGATGATAAGTTTCACTTCTTGTTCGCTCTTTCCCTCCGCGTTCTGTTTGTGCGCGGGCTCACGCAGCACTCGGCAGATCCCCCACTCACCCTCCCCCCAGCTAAACATCCAATCACTGTTAGTATGCAAATGAGCCAGTTTCTCAGTAGGCAGGGCAAAGCGAAATGAGCTGCGTGATTGCGGAAGGTTTGGAGGAAACAGCAATCTCTCTCGTCAAAATCATAGTGACTAGTGAGATCATGGTTCGAATTATTTTTGTCTGTTTGGGGGGGTCTTGATCGGGGGGTACTGTACCCCCCAGTACCCCCCGATCAAGACCCCCCCCAAATAGACAAAAATAGCAGTTTGGGGGGGGGGGGGGTATTAACATTTTTCTTGTTTTTTTTTTTTTTTTTTTTTAAGAAAGAACCTCACCTTGTAGGAAAATTTTATGTAAAACGATTTTAGACACCCCTAGTGTGGATCGTACCATTTGAACCACCTTGGCGCTAGAAGCAGCTTAGCCAGTCGGTTACGTCATTCATTCTCATTGAGCGACTTGTTCGTTGTGATTTCAAGATTCTTTATTCGTCACATACATAGTTATAACAAGTACAACACGTACTGAAATGAACCCTGACCGATCCTATTTTTCAGTTTTATATTTCAAGACTCGGTGAATTGATTTTTTCTTTTTCATAACTTAGCCTACCCTTTTTAGTTTTGGTAATATTGGCAATAGTGAAAAGTGTTTTGTTGGGTTCAAATATGTTTGATATAGGCCATCCAATTAAGGTAAATGTCTTGTTTTTAATCTGATGAGGAATATTTTATTTTATTTTTTGTTTTACTTTTCAGTTTTCCCCCTGAGGGATTGCCACCTTACTGTGGTCAGGGGCTTTGCGTGCCTCAGTGACCCTAAGAGCTACACCAGCAGAAGCTTAGCCTTCAGGTGGGACACCCAAGTTGGACAGGTCTTAGGGCAGAGGCCTGACAAAGTGCAATCCAATTACATGACAAAAACAGTTATCCAGAGCACCACCCCACCCCTTTCCCGCCTTTGTCGCCACCATGTGCCCCCTTCACATTTCTGTCTGCCCCCTCATATATGCATGTCTAGAACCGGCCCCGATGTATGTACATATTTATAGCATGCCGATCGCGTCAAACAAATCGCGGCAATGCCAAAAACCCATGCATGTACATTCTCAGTTATTAACGCACATAAATACATTTCAAGCACATGCTAATATATTGCTGCCATATTGGTTTTCGGTTATCTCGATCATCGGTTATCTCGACGCTTTTTGGCAACCCCCTAGGCCGGCGACATAACCGGGTTCGACTGTATATGAATAATCAGCCTGTTCTAGTTTAAATGGAAATATATTATTGTTAATAAGCTGAGTCTGAGAGTTTTATTTATTTGATAGTTTATTTCACATTTCTTGTTTGTAAAGGCTAAATACAAAAAAAAAGTGAACCTTTTTTTTTTGTACTGTTTTTATAAAAAAAAAAATTATATAATTTTAATAGGAGGAGCCTGGAGGTATTATAGACTTTGCAAATTCAGTTTGCAGACAACCATTGTGCGTGTCCTCGGCAGTTTTTTCCTGAGGCTTTTTAATATTGTCCATATCGATATCGGAATTATATCGTATCGACCAAAATTAAGAAATATATCGTGATATAAATTTTTGCCATATCGTCCAGGCCTATTATCTTGTCATGTTAGCTTTTTTGTTGTTCAGTAACTTTGGACATTTAATTAAATTAAATATTCTGATTATAAAAGTGGTTGATTTGCATTTATTTCTGAAGATTTTACGTGTTCTCTTACAGTTCAGGGGTGCCAATAATTCTGACCAATGTGTGTTAAATTAGGGCTTCATCTAAACTCTGCAGGGTGGTAGATCTCCAGGAGCAGGAATGATCATCCCTGTAATAGACATTGTAAGAAGACATGTGTGAAGATGTGGACTACAGAGAGGTGGCTGGACTGTGTTTGTTTGTTTGAATAAACATTCTATTTGAATATATGTCAGTATATATACTAACTATTTCTGGCTCCTTTCATTGAATATGTAGCAACTTTCATGTGTATGAATGAGCCATTGTCACCTGGCCACGTCCCTACCCCCCTTTTATGGCGCTGATGGGGACGTATCTGGATCGCGTTTCACCGCTGCGCTGGTAATCCAATTACCATGCGAATGCGATCTGAATGCTAATGCGGCTATTTAGAATGTGAATAGCGATCTTCGGGTGAGAGCGGTACTACACGCCCCCGATGCCGATTTAACCCAATTTTAAAAACTGTAATACTTCCGACAATGGACGTTTTGAAAAGAAGACAGATTACGGATTTAGCCAGCGTTTTTTTCATGATTGTACAGATGTAAGATTTCAGCGAGATATAAACTGAAATAGACGCGAAAACTCGACGACGATGCACTGGACCCCCAAGAATTAAACAATGCAATTAGTCCCTTTTGCTGGCCAAGCATGGCTGAAGCTCAATCGGTGGCAAGGCCACTTAACTTGTCAAATGGTACAGTAATTCAAATTTGTTCATTGCCAAAACAACTTGCTCAAACAAATCATCACCTTTGGTATGGCAAGCAATATGGCTTGCAAAGACAGCAATGCCTCGGTCGTTTCAAACTCAGCAGTGATTCCGCGCTCAAAGATGGCTATTTGGGCAGTATTTGTTATGTCTGTTGTTTCACAGCAGGCAGCCAGAGAGAAAAGTGGATTTTTTTTGTTAAACGTAAGCTTTTTGTTTCTTAAAGTAAAGACCAAGCGGCAGACAGTGAGTTGACCTACTCTGTTTCAATTTGCCTTCTCAAATCACGAATTGGCTAAAATGAAATCTATAGATGTAAAATAATAGATATAAATAATAATAAATATAAATGTGCGCTATTAGGTGCATATCCAATCATTTGTGCGGAGAGTGAAAGCTAAAACACGTTTTTCGGACATGACGCAAGCGCGATCAGAAATTCATTATAAATTTCAACATTTTAAAGCAACATCAAATGAAGATACGCATGTTTGACAGGTAGCTCGTCTTTTTCAGGGAACAACCCTGGACAGGGGGCCAGCCCATCACAGGGCACACTCGCACATTCACTCACACATGCACACCTACGGGCAATTTAGTATCCCCAATTAGCCTCAGCATGTCACAGAGACTCGAACTCCAGTCCCCGAGGTGTGAGGCAACAGTGCTAACCACTGCACCACCATGCCGCCCCGATATCCTAAACAATCAAGTTTTTATTATATGACTGACAACGAATACAACTGTTAAGTATCAAAAGTGTCACGCCCATGTTCCTTGGAAACAGTGACTGCAGCAGGACATCTACGTTCAATTAGAACAGCCTGTAGATTGTAACATTAAAATTAGTTGTGAATATGACAGGCATATGAAGCTATACTGCACATGGCGCTGCTTGCGTAATAATAAATTAGCAAATACCCACTGATTTCTTTTTTACAAGCCGGGGAGTCCCTGTTTTATTTTTGGTCTGTGGGCTCTGCTTGTTCTCTTTGCCAGAATTCTATTGAGACAATATGTATGACACATTTCTGATGATTGTATATTTCTGATCACTTGAATAAATAAGCTTTTTTGGCATTGTTGTTGTTGAGAATGTGCTGTTATCAAAAATATATAATAATAACAAAAATAACGTGTCCCGTTGTAAAGTTGTTGCCGTATTGTGTACAAAGTTGTAGCAATATGAGATCCTAATAGTCTATTTTGAGAATAAAGGCATAGCATTATGTGCGTTTGAGTGGCATATTAAAACAAAAATCTAAGAAATAATTGAGAAAACGGTGGTCTATGCTGGTGTATGACGATTGAGATTGCAAAATGGCCTTCAGAAGTTAAATTAAAAACTGCAGAGCATTGTATTTCGTAATTGCATGTTGGCCTATTCTTGTGATTCATAAACTATTACTGCTCAACTAACGCGTAACACAGCGCAGATATTCCTTGCTTCTTGGACTTTGCACCCTAGCAATACCTTTTGGCTTTCACAACCTTTCAAATTACAAGATCTAACCTCACAAATGTTAATGAGAGGGGGTTGTTCGTGTCACTTTTAAACGTGCCAATTCACCTTCCCCCACCCTATGAATAAAGGTGAGAAGAGCAGGCTTGTGGTGCGTTCCATTTGCCCTGGGAACTCGGATTCCGAGTTTCGAAGCCGGAAGTGATGACATGCGCGCTCCCGTTTCTCGGAGATCTCTGATAACGCAGAGGATCCCGAGTTCAGAATCGAAGATGGCTGCGCTCTTTCTCAACAGAAGGGAAAGTTGTAGCTTTATCCTGTTTAAGCACTACTTCTCATTTGTGGCTCATTAAATCGGTCGCACGCACTATATCGTCCAATTTATCTGTGGACGTGTTGCTACGGAGTTTTATACGTGAAGCACCGCGCGTAATGTGTTATCAAGTGATATTGCTAACAATGGCTACCAATTAACCATTCTAGAATTGGATTTCATGATTAGTCGGATTATTTGTCGGATTTAAGGTAGTTCGGGCTAATTGTAAGTGAACAAAGATAAAGGCCATTTAAACTGAGGTACCTTAAATCCGACAAGTTGTGCAGCTAAGCAAAAAATCTTGCTTTTTCCATATGGATCCATGGTATTGCTACTTCTGGGGCAAATGGAACGCATCCGACTCGGTTTTTCCGAGTTTTTACCGGATGTGACGTAATCTAGGATTCTGAAAATCGGATCCCGAGGCAAATGGAAATCGCCATTGGCTCTGGGGGGGTTAAAATGTAATTTTAAAATGTAATAATTTTAAATTACTGCTGGTTAAAAATACTACTTACAGGCCTAATCACAGTGAGGTGGTGCTCATGCTGAATGGCACAGACTGTATGGACTATTTAAATTGAGCAGTGCAACGTTTTATATGTTCCTTTAACTATATTTGATTTTGATAATGAACAGGTTGTCAAGTTAGCAAAATATATTGCGTGTACCGGAGCCTGCGTGATCACTGCATTTTTTAGCCTTCTATGAGAAGAGACGGTTACTCTGTAATTTATGGTCATACAGACAGAAGCTAAACATAATTCAAAACTGTAAAATATTTCGCGAAATATATTTTTTTCTGTTTTATACCATTTCATTGATTGATTCGTTGTAAAATAATGCTTACATTGTCCTTGAAATAGGCTATAGGAATTAAAAGAATCCATAAAGGCTTGCTTTATGTTATGTTTGTTTATTAACCCGTGTTTTTTTTTTCATCTACAGAAAAAAATAAACAATGTTTGATGGTTAAGCTCCAGCTTATAGTGAATGTTTTAACGGGTTTTCAGCTTTTAAAATGTATGTTTTCTAACAGGAAATAATACACCACAACATACCCCTTATATTTAACGATCAAAAAATGCTCCAAACGTTTTTCTAAATTAACTAAAAAAACTAAACTAAATTAGACTAAATATAATCACTTTGCCAATACATACAAAATTGAACTAACGGGGAAAATATTTTTGTCTCGTCAATTGCTTCGATATCACTGTCAGTCACCGCTCTTTCGAGAATGAACCCAGCATAAATATGCAGATGTAAATAAATATATTTAGCATAGCCAAATGTATTATTTTAAATTACTGCTGGTTAAAAATACTACTTACAGGCCTAATCACAGCCTAATCACTTACAGGCCTAAAGCACAGACTGTATGGACTATTTAAATTGAGCAGTGCAATGTTTTATATGTTCCTTTAACTATATTCGATTTTTGATAATGAACAGGTTGCTATGTCAAGTTAAAAAAGTGGAACAGAGCTCTGGAAGCGGAACAGATACCTACGAGATCAAATGCGGATATCGCGTTATTCACGCTCACGTGCTGTGTTGCTGATAAACAAGATATAGTTTCAGTTCTGTTGCTTTTATATGGAAATAAATACAATACACAAGACATGATATTAGATTAAAAAATAAAACATTTTAGAAGAGAATGCAACATCACAGTTGTTTCAACAACTGTGTCCTCAGCCAGTCGTTTCCCATTGATTCCGCGCAGATTTGGCTCATCTCAAACGAGCCTTTTACTGTACAGTAGCTTGCGGTGATGTTCGCTGCCGCTTCAGTTCAGTGCGTTACATGACTGCCCCCTACTGATCATGTATTTCCTGTGTCAATGCATTTTCTGTGTTCACGGGAAATACTGCGGTGTCACGCGAGATCACTTTCCTTCCCGCGCGCAATTTGAATGGCCAGATCTGTACATGCTGATATTTTTTTTGCGAACGAATGCTGTTAAACAATGTGGATATACGCTTAAAGTTTGTAAAGGCTAAAAGTGACTTTAATCTCGTGTAGAAATGACGCCGATTATGAACTGAAAATACTGAGGGCCAGCCTGTTTGTGAAAAAAGTGGACTTCTCCAGAGCGGTGTCACTGGGTCACCCGGCTGCTCTCATGAAAACAAACGGCCTGTACCCTATAAGCAGGGTAGTCGTTAAAAATTACACGCTGCCTGCGCAATCGCGGGTCTGCCCGCAGGACAATCTTTTCCTGGGTAACTTACTGCGCTACATCGTTTTGGGGATTGTGGACCACGCCGCGTTCATGGGCACGCGAAACAGAAACCCATTCAGGTTTCAGCATTGCGACCTGGAATTTCTGAGTCTCTCTGTGAATGGCCGACACATACCCAGCAAACCGTTCCAGCCAGATTTTAACGCGAGGCAGTCGGTCAGAGAGTTTTACAACCTTTTCCTGGCTACAAACAGGCATTTAAGGGATTCGGCGCTATGCATTAACCGTGAGGATTTTGAAAACGGATACTCGCTATTTGCTCTCAATCTCTCCCGAGACGACGAGCTGGACTGCAGTGCCCTGTCACCTGTCATCAGCGGCACGTGCCGTCTGGATTTAAGGTTCAGAGCCCCGCTACCTCGAACCATGAGTCTCATCGTCTACGCCTGCTTCGACAGCATGATTGAAATAAACTCCAAGAGACAGGTTCTGGTGGACATTTAATCATGAACACTCACCAGCTGGAATGCCTTTTACGACTCCTGCTTGATACTTTTGGAGGCGTGTGGCCTAGCGATTTATTACCCACCCGCGTAGAGACGAGGCCCACTTTTCTGGTTGCAAACACGCAAAACCGCAATAGAGAGGGTGAACACTGGATCGGGATAATTTTGGAGCCCCAAGAGGGGAAAGCCTCCTCCTTTGATTGTTACCGTTATCCCCCCGATTCCCCTTACTACCCTAAAAGTTTTATGCGCTTCTTAGGGAGGCACGCTACCGAAATAAGGTATAATACGCGTCTAGTTCAACACGACTTTTCCTCCACGTGCAGGGCCCACGTCGCCTTTTTCCTCTACCAGCGCTTCAAGGGACTTTCATTTCAAGAGACTATGATGCTGTACTCTGACGACTTGAGGAAAAATGACGCTCTAGTATCCAAGTTTATCAAGAAATATTCAAAGTGCATTAGCCGTGTTAATAAACTTTCAAAGCTGCAAAATGTATGTTCCTTAAAACAATTTAAGCCCCCTGGGGTCTGAAGCCTCTTTTCCACTTTCGGGGTAGTCTGACACGCCTTGACATTTCAAAATATTTCACCTATCTAAAAAACATTTATCCCAAAGTGTTACATGTGCATTTATTCAGCACAAACTCAGCACCAATAATCTGAGACCACTTAGAATGTCATTATTCTATTTTTTTGTTAAAATCAACTTTAAACATATGCTTTTCAAAAACCTATTTTCAGACATGCTGAGAAATTGTAAAAAAATCACATTATAGACATTTCTAGGTAAGACTTTTGAGCTCTGAAGCTTATAGACACAGGGGTTGGCTACACATAGGTGAAAGTGACATTCTGAAATTTTATGTGGTTTGATTACTAAAGTGTTAGAACTTTGGAGTGACACTCTTTTTCTCAAAGTCAGTGGCCTGCACAATGAATATTGATGAGATAGGTGTCCTCACACCTGTAGTAGTTTGCATACTGTCAATGGCCCATCAGTCTGGAATGTCACTGCACCCCACACCCATCACTTTGGAAAGACAGTTTGAAACGCAAGAAAAGTAGCAACGATAAAATCCCGTTCATAGTTAATTGGTAGATGGAATGAAAAATTAAAAACTGTGACCATATAAATATAGAAAGCAATAAATATGATGCAGTGACTATTATTAACACTCGGGATGAGGGCATTGTCGACTGCTTATCTTTCTCATGTATTTCAGTTTATATCTCGCTGAAATCATTATGTGGAATCATGAAAAAAACATTGACTAAATCCGTAATTGGTCTTCTTTTCAAAACTTCCATTGTCGGAAGTATTAAAGTTTTTAAAATTAGGTTAAATAGGCAAAAAAGCAAACCGTATCATCTTTCTTTGTTTTAATTGCATCGGGAGCGTGTAGGACCGCTCTTAGCTGAAGATCGCTATTCACGTTCTAAATAGACTGAGTTTGAACTGGCGATCGTGTGATTACAGGCACACAGGCTTAACACACTGAGCCATGGACACAGGTATGAGATTTGCTGCTGAAAATGGCAACATTGGCGCAAAGCTTCAGCGGCAGAGACGTATACGTGTGCTATATTGTAGCCGATCAGTGTAAACACTACTCAGACATGTGCTCTTGTTTATTTTGGTCACAATGGGCGTATTCACATATTTCTTTACCCAATACTAACTGTCGGATTATCATGTTATTATCATGCGAATAGCGTGATTTGCAAGTGGGAAGGCGATCAGAGCTGCTTCGAGACGCAGACGCTTAAGTCAGTCACTCTTGTTCTTTCTATTCGTATCACGAAGCTGTAAAAATATATTTAGTTTCTACCTATATATATTTGAAAAGTAGACCGTCAAAGGTTTCTGAGGGTTTTTTTAAAATATGTATATGACGAAAACTCAGAGTTATTTAAACGGTTTGGCGAAATTCCTGTCAGATCCCGCCGACGGGACCGCCGACCCCAGGGAGTTAAAGATTGTTATAGTTGATAGATTGTGGGGACAAAATAAAAACCTGACACCTTTTATTCAATTAAAAAAAAAAAACATTTTATTAACCATCTTTTCGGCGTTATAGGCGTTTTTTTCACACGCATAAAAACACTTAATCGCTGTAATCTATCCACCCAGGAGCATAAGGGGTACCCTTTAAAGGCCACAAACGATATTCAGGGGAGGAATCGCATGGCGTGTGAGGGGTACCCTCAAGCCCCGGAGAGTCGTCTGTATGAAATTTTCCATGTCTCTCGCGCTTCTTTTTCAGAGCAGCAGCAGGGGGGGACGAGGTGTAATCTTCAAGATGGCTGAGGGCTTTCCTGGCTTGAATGTTACCGACGGTCGTGAGGGGGATGTTTAATTCGGATATTACGTTTAAAAAGGGTTCCCAGCCTTTAGGATATCCGACGGCCTGGGATTTCGGCTGGGATAAAGTTTTCATCAAATCCAAAATATGGGAACCTTTAATGGGTCTATCTCTGATGATGAGTTCACCCGACTGGGTCCTATACAGATTTGTCCCTAGTCGTGCCGCCGGGCTGTCTCTCCTCCTCCACCTCCTCCCCCTGCACATCTCCCTTTTCCTTGTCCGTTTTTTCTTTCCGCTCGGTAAGGATAATTTCTCGCCCCTGATTTTCCTCTTTCCGGCCTAAATTGAGATACCTCGTAGCATTTGGTTGTATCTCTTTTTCGTGAAAGTTCATACCCGGCTGGTTTAATAAAGCATGCATCTGGTTTTGACTCTCCCTGCCGGCCCCTGGAGGATGGGCTTCCCCTTTGAGTCTGGTCCCTCCCAAGGTTTCTTCCTTCTAGGGAGTTTTTCCTTGCCACTGTCGCCTATGGCTTACTCACTGGGGGCTTTGGGTGGGGATGCTGTAAAGCGCTTTGGGACAATGTAATGTTGTGATAATGCGCTATACAAAAATAAATTTTTTGTTGTTGTTTTCAAGTTCACCCAGGGCCGATTCCCCGATGGTGGTATGCGGGGTCGCCCTCTGGGTCAGCATACGGAGTTGTTGGGGACTCAGCAGGAACATTTTTTTTACCTCGCTCATGCTGGTGGTGGAAAAACAAAAAAAAACAAAAAAAAAAGCTAGTTAGCCGTATTACTGGTGAGGCTTGTGATGAATGGCAGAGCCACTGACAGCAGCGGTAATAAAAATCCTCCTTTCTGAAGCACGGCCTTGCGTTTCCTCGCGACGCTGTTTTTCTTACAGGTGAAAACCTTAATCAACCTTTTCTGCTTCTTAAGCTTGTTAAATGAGGTACGGTTAAATGTATACGGCCTCTTATAAGATTGAGACAGATTTCAGAGAGAGCCAAAATTATTTCATAGATGGGTCCGCTAGAATCTTTTTACGTTTCTTCCCCCTGGTCCTCTGTAAAACTTTAAGGGTCGGCAGGTGTTTCCTGAGATGCTCGGACATGGCTTAGTAATGTTAAATCAATCAATGGCTTGCTGGTAGAAAGAGGACGGGGAGCGACCTCGGTAATAAACCGGTCCTGAGTCGAAACTCTTCTGGGCATGTGGCTCTTAAATCGACTAATAAATACCCGTGCGTGGGTCGAGTGGCCTCTTTGTAGGCATCTAGAAAAAACTTTTTCTGCCAAGGAAACATTTGCTGAGCTAAAACTTTGATTTGCATTCTGTCTCGCACATTCTTAAACAGACAATAATAAGTAGTATTTAGGGCTATAGTCCTACTGTACTTGCCCTGATGAAATATGTTCTGCACGAGGTAGATGACCGAGATTTGACGGTGATGTCTGAACCTCGTGAACGCTTCTGCCACGAGTTTGTTTTCGGACGCGCTGTCCATCAAATCATCGATAATTATCAAGGAGCCAGAGGGGAAGCTCTCCTCATCTTCCCAACTTTTAGGCAGCCCTTGTATAAATTCAATTTCGCTGATCCGTTCACGCAATTCATCATAAAGCGGCTGATGGGAAGTAACACCACACAATTTTTTTAACACTACCCTAATCTTTTAAATCTTTCCGCACACATTCCCAAAGTGCACACACACACACACATACAAAGTGCGTGGGTAAAAGTTTTTATAAACTCTTGTGATAAATGTACAAAACATTTTTGTACAAGTTTGAAAAATAAAACACACAAGTTACATTTTAAAACAAATGTACATCTTTCAAAACTTTCATTTTAAAACATCTTACTTTGAAAAACTTTCATTTTTAAACAAATGTACATCTTTGAAAAACTTTCATTTTAAAACATCTTTGAAAAAACTTTCGTGTTACATTAACAAATTCATTCGATTAAATATTTTTAAAGACGTACAATACCCTTTTGTGATGCTGCTAGTTTTGCATTTCAGTACCCAAAAGGCAGTTTCCTCACTAGTCAACAATCTGCGTTTGTCTTAGACGACCCTGACCTTTTTATCGAGAGGCCTATTAAACAGGTGAAAACTTTTCATGTCACGTTCGATTTTGTTGTGGCACATCATTATAGGGGGATCATTCCTACAGCCGACAGGTTTCGTAATTTAGAGTTATACCCTTAAATTTTAACTGTGTTTTCCCGTTGTTTATTCGGTAACAGTAACTTTTTGGCCCCAGCGCACCCCACGAAGCGATGTATTCGTCGGGGGCTAATTCGGACGTGAGCTCCCCCAGGTAATTGCCTAAGGTCGGCTCATATTCACCCGGCCTGCTTATGTACACGATGCTGTCTGTGTGGTGATACAGGACCCGCCGCCCCAATTTTTCCAGTTCTTTGTAAAGCGTCAACCGCCCCCACGCGGTAGTTTTACAGGCTATGAATATGTCACTTTGTAGGAAGACTTGTAACGCCAGCGGATGAGGGTGACCTCGTCGTTGACAAACGCGAAACTGGAAATCTCGTACAGCTCCGAGCAGAAAAAATTAATAAACACCCCTGGGTCAGACACTATAGATGTCTGGAGCATGTTGTTCCTCTGCGCCAGTTTACCCCACAGAGAGTTAAGCAGAAGCTTAGCCACCTGCCTCTTGCCCCCGTTAGACACTATCTTATCGGGCTCCAATTGGATCCCCTCGCGCTCGAGAGTTTTTAATGTAGTCCCTGCGACCCGCGTCGTCGGGTTAGCCCGAAGCCTGTTGCTTCACTTTGAGAAAGGTTTTAATGTAGCCTCTAAACAGGTTGCCGTTGGTCTGGGGAAAATGCCACACTTCGTGGACCTTTATGACCGAATAGCCCCTGTCTAAAGCCAGATTGAGCTCCGCAGAGAACCACACGCCGGTCAGAGACCCCGACGCTGCTCTTCCCCTGTGACGACTTAACGCAGGCGAATCGCCGACGTCCGACCCCCAAACAGCGCTCCTCGTGGCCTAAGGGGGTCAGGGGGCTGAAAGTCTGACATGAAATGCTGCACTTGTGGGTCATGCGTTTTAGCGTGAGCCCATTCGTGTTCCCCGATAGATTTTATGTTCATATTAACCCCTTGGGACCGGCGATCCCACCGGCGGGATCTGACAGAAATTTCGCAAAACCGTTTAAATAACTCCGCGAGTTTTTGTCATATACATATTTTAAAAATACTCTCAGAAACCTTGGACGGTCTACTTTTCAAATATATATAGGTAGAAACTAAATATATTTTTACAGCTTCGTGATACGAATTGAAAGAACAAGAGTGACTGACTTAAGCGTCTGCGTCTCGAAGCGGCTCTGATCGCCCACCCACTTGCAAATCGCGCTATTCGCATGATAATAACATGATAATCCAACAGTTAGTATTGGGTAAAGAAATATGTGAATACGCCCATTGTGACCGAAATAAACAAGAGCACATGTCTGGGTAGTGTTTACACTGATCGGCTACAATATAGCACACGGATACGTCTCTGCTGCTGAAGCTTTGCGCCAGTGTTGCCACTTTCAGCAGCGAAGCTCATACCTGTGTTCATAGCTCAGTGGGCTAAGCCTGTGTGCCTGCAATCACGTGGTCGCCGATTCAAACGCAGCGTATTTAGAACGTGTATATCGATCTTCCGCTGAGAGCGGTCCTACACGCTCCCGACGCAAGTAAAACAAAGAAAGATGACACGATTTGCTTTTTTGCCTATTTAACCTAATTTTTAAAACGTTAATACTTCTGACAATGGAAGTTTTGAAAAGAAGACAGATAACGGATTTAGTCAGTGTTTTTTTCATGATTCTACATAATGATTTCAGCGAGATATAAACTGAAATACACGAGAAAGATACGCGGTCGATGATGCCCTCGTCCCCAGAGCGTCAATAATAGTCACTGCATCATATTTATCGCTTTCTATATTTATATAGTCACAGTTTTTCATTTTTCATTCCATCTATCAATAAACTGTGAAAGGGATTTTATTGTTGCTTCTTTTCTTGCGTTTCAAACTGCCTTTCCAAAGTGATGGGTGTGGGGTGCAGTGACATTCCAGACTGATGGGCCATTGGCAGTATGCAAACTACTACAGGTGTGAGGACACCTATCTCATCAATATTCATTGTGAAGACCACTGACTTTGAGAAAAAGAGTGTCACTCCAAAGTTCTAACACTTTAGTAATCAAACTACATAAAATTTCAGAATGTCACTTTCACCTATGTGTAGCTAACCCCTGTGTCTATAAGCTTCAGAGCTCAAAAGTCTTACCTAGAAATGTCTATAATGTGATTTTTTACAATTTCTCAGCATGTCTGAAAATAGGTTTTTGAAAAGTATATGTTTAAAGTTGATTTTAACAAAAAATAGAATAATAACATTCTAAGAGGTCTCAGATTATTGGTGCTGAGTTTGTGCTGAATAAAAGTAAATGTATCACTTTGGGATAAATGTTTTTTAGATAGGTGAAATATTTTAAAATGTCAAGGCATGTCAGACTACCTCGAAAGTGGAAAAAAGGCCTCAGGCACCAGGGGGTTAAACTCTTGGCGCAACGCCTTGAGTTTTTCCCTTGTTTTAACGTACAGGGAACCGAAGCTCTCGTGGGTCAGGCTGAAGCAATGGTGGCCGTGGAGAAGGGATCGCAACCCGTGAGCGTTTTAAACTCCTGCAGGAAGCGCAAGCAGCCCTCTCTCAGAATCTCCACGTCGTTCTTACAGTAAGCGATCATCTCTGGTGCTTTACACCGTCATACCATTGATAAAACGTTCTTTGCCGGGCATTTGATCGGGAGGAGGGTATGGGCCTACGTAGCTAAAGTTTTCCATGTCTGTGAAATGATGCGGAAAATAGCCTTTTTGCATCTGAATTGAGCAACCCATAGCATCGGTGCATCGGGGATTTTTTCATGCTTAGAAAGGAGTGACTGTCGATGTACCTTTGCTCAAACACGCTGTCCACGATGAGAATGATTTTATTCCCCTGTGACACCACACGCGGTTCCACCCCTTCCTTCACCATCGCGTTCAGTAATATGTAATTATCGAACACCTTTCCATAGTGACTAATGAAACACGTCCCTGCATTGTAGGGCGTCCTGAAATGTCTGAGGAAGTGCAGCGCACAGTCAGGCCCCTCGGCGGTCATTGTCTCATTCTGATCGGAGATGGTGCACACGTAAACGGGGATATGGGTACCCGAGCTCTGGGATGTTTCAAAGGCAAAAAACACGTATTTGGGGGCCTTTTTACTGTCCTCACCCTCACCCCTTTGGGTGACCCGTTTCCCTTTGTTAGGATTCTCCGGTGGATTTAAATAGCAGCGATGTGGGGTGGATATGTCGGATTCGGCTGTCTGGAGCTTAGCGTCGCAGATATTACATTTTACTGTTTTACACGAGTGCCGTTTTGGGTTCTCGGGACTTAGGTAGTAGTTGAGCCCACAAGATTTGCATTTTCTGAACTTGTCACAGGGGCTAGCAATCTCCCCCCTAACGGGGCAGACCCTCGGCGTATGGTGATGCTCAAAGCACATGTTATTTAAGCATCTGAGATTACACCACTCACACACTATCCCCGGTGTGGTTTCACCTTCTCTACAATTAGTCTGAGAGACGTTGCAGAATTTTTCGCAGCAATGAGAGTGAGGTGAGTTGTACCCTTTCAAACAGCTTGTGCAAACGTAGCCAGCCCCTAAGAAGCTTTTAATGCCGTAAAAATGCTGGTTGTGTAAAAAGAAATACACCACCCGTCTGCTGTCAGTAGGTGTGGGTGTCTGGTAAATCTGGAGATTGTTTAAATACAGTTGTTGATAATACACCACTGCTTTGCAATCAATGAATTTCTCAAAATTAATAATGTCATTTAAACATACAGCATGATCGTGGGGAAATCCCGCTTTCTCCTGTAACTCCAGGCCGAGCTTTTCACCCTCGGCGTCAGTGAGGTTTGCATGGAGCAGATGCGCCAAGTTTATGGCGAAACACGCTCTGCTGTCGTTTTTAATGATAAACATGTGTTTGGCTTTTTTAGAAATTATTTCTGAAGCTAGCATGGTCTGTAGTTTTTGTTTGTTCCCACAGCCGCCGCGTGGGATATTGATTACATCTACGGTTACTTCTAGGTTGGAATCATTTAAAATCTCTTGATTAGACTGAACCAGGCGATCCAGCAGTTGCTGAAAGTCTGTCAGCTCCCCCTCCCCGTACCGTACGATTTGCGACAGCTCGTCGTTTAAAAAGTCACCACGCAGGGTGACCTGTATATAAGCTCCCCATGCGGTGTAAGGTATCGCCTCATTCACAATATTTTGAAACTCCCCGATTACATTTTCGTAGTACTCGCGGAATTTGGCTTTGTTTCTTGGTTGCGGGATATTTAGAATCCGCCTAATCTGTACATTATTGAATCTGCGGCGATGCACGACCCCGTCAGGCTGCGGATCCAACATTTCCAAGTCACCACCACCTTCCCGTTCAACATCGGCATTTTCAAATTCTCCCAACCCCAAGTCATTTTCAATCTCCTCAGCATTGAGAAGAAATTCTGCGTCTGACAAGGCTTCCTACAATTCAGAATCCGCGGGGGACCATGCGGCCTCGTCACCAGGCAGCCCCAATCCCGCTTCTGGTTCATAGCCCCTTTCATTTAACATGCTTATTAATGTCTCTAAGGACGGTAGGAAACAGGGCTCTTGGGCACTCGCTTCACCAGACGTTGCGGGTGGCGAGTCATGTTGAGCGAGGTAAACCGCATCATTTTCATTATTAGCATTGTTGATGTTGTCGATTTCATCTAATAAGGCTTCAGGTATAGGAGGGGGTTTTGCTCCGTCCATACCTGCTGATTCAGGTCTTTGGTAGATTTTCTCTTGACTGGTCTCTCGTACATAGAAAAAAAACCAGAGAATACCAGTTATTAGAATAAGTTATTTTTAATGTATAACGTTTATCACATGTATAAAAGAAATAATATACTCACTATATGGAGATTTCTATCCGCACCGTCACTCATAGGAAAAAAAAAACCCAGAATAGCTGAATCTCTAAAAATAAATAAAAAATTATAGTTATTTTTAATGTATAGCGTTTATCATAAAATGTGTATAAAAGAAATAATATACTCACTCTATACAAGTCCCGTGTAGTTTTCTCTTTCCAGTGGGGTAAGGCCGTAGATGATACTTGGGGGTACTTGTGTCCCTTTACCAAAGGAGGACAACCATGCTAGGGGTAATAAAAATATCTGCGGCTGGTTATTCTTAGGATTCTTTAAGGAGAAGTATAGCGCCTGTCAAGTTTTAGGATTATCTCATTTTCTTAATTATGTCTATTTCATATACGTCACGGTGTTTTTCTTTTAACTCATATTTGTATTTATGACGATGTGCTTGACCCGGGGATGTACATAACGGGCGTATCGGAAAAACCAAAACTTCAAACAAAATTTACTGTAAGACAAAATGTCCAATTTGATGTGTGGCTCAAATTATTACAGATGACCCGGATGACCTACAGGGATGTACATAACAGGTGCATGAGAAAAACCAAAACTTCAAACAAAACTTACTGCAAGACAAAATGTCCAATTTAATGTGGCCCAATTACTGATGTAATATAACGGCTGCATGAGGAAAAACACAAACTTGAAACAAGTTTGAGGAAAAAAAAACCCTACTACACACACACACACACAGACACACCCCCAAACTGCTGCTAAGCGTTTATTGGAGGAGGATAGAGCCAAACTCATTTTCCCAGACCCACCTTCTCTCATTCTTAGCTCCAACTTTCTCATTCTCCCAGAGTTTCTTTCAGTCTCGCGCAGCACCGGGATAAGTTCCAGCATCGCTCTCTCCGAGTCCTTTGCGCTATGCCCAAGTACACGCTCCGCCGGACCGACCGGGACCTTACCAAGGTACCGCTCCACAGGCACCCCCGGCGTACGCTCACACTCCATCAGGTAACCGACCCGCTCAGCTCTGTGCTCAGATACGTGCTCAGCTCCGTGCTCAGCTCCATGCTCAGCTCCGTGCTCGGCCCCGTCAGCCTCATAGCATGGGGCTATTCCGACAAACCCCACTCATAAGCACACAATTCACTCTCCTCAAAATAAAATAAGAATAATTAAAATAAAATAAATAATTGTAATAAATATTTTAAAAATATTAATAAGAATAAAAATAAATAATAATTTTTTTTAAAAACACCCTCTCCCAACGTCACTAGTCGAGACGTCACATGGCTCTGCCCCAAACCCGCCCACCCAGTGAACTTTTGACCCATGACCTTTTTGACCTTTAGGTCATAAATCTTTTTGAAAGAAGCGGTATTATCCATCTCTCTAGCGTATCATGAGACTCAGGCTAAGGCACTCCTTGGGTGTCTTGCCTGTTGTCTCAGAGTATGCTCGAAATGCGGTGAGTGATGTCTCATTGAGGGAGACATTTTACTTGCAATTTCACTCTGTGATTGAAGTGTGCCCACGAGGTGACACTCCTCTGGTCATGGGTGACTTCAATGCGACCATTGGCACTGACAGGGCCATGAGGATTGTATCGGTCTCCATGGGTCTGGAGACCTGGATGAAAATGGCTCCATGTTCCTTGACTTTGCGAAAGGTCAGGGGCTGCAAGTTGCTGGATCCTGGTTCCAGCACTCTGAGCCGCATCATTGGACTTGGTACTCCAATGCTGGTGGTATGGCGAAGGAGATCATATCCTTGTGGGCAGACGCTGGAGGCTCCAGCAGATTTGCAAGGTCTACAGATGTGCCCAGTTTGTGAATTCTGACCAGAGACTTGCTGTTGCTACTCTGAAGATTCAGCTTAGATCCAGTAGGCTACCACCTACTATGAGAATGAGGCTGAACTTAGCCAGACTCCAAGATCAAGCTGTTTTTGTGTGAGGAACTTGCAGGCTTGGGTGCGACTGCTGACACTAATGTGATGTGGGAGACTTTGCGTGATCAGACCCTGAAGGATGCGTTCTTCCCAGTTGATTTTGTGGTTCACCAGGGATGTGTTCTTGCTCCTACTCCGTTCAATGCTTGTATGGACTAGATGTCCAGCGGCTGTTGGGCGTCCGTTGGTGATGAAAGATTTACTGATCTTGGCTGTGAGACATGGGTGCTATCCAGTGAGCTGAGACGAAGACTGGACTTCTTTGGTACTGGTAATCTCAAGATTTAGAATCGATTATCATGAATCGATCCTATCCAATATCGATTTGGGTCAGTGTTTTTAAAAGCTTTTTTTTAGCTGTTACCTTAATTACATGATTGTGTATTTGTGCAACATATTAATACTAGTATTATATTGACATTCAACAACAAATTAATGAAGTATTGATAGTTAAAGATGGCTGTAAGGACCAATCCCCCTCCTAGAATGCTGATACAATTGCTTTCACAAACATGCTGTTGGGCAGAATTACCGAACAGATCCAGGACAACCAACAGAGGACACCAAAGGTGTCTATACCTTCATCAATTGACTGCTATTGGGACACTAACCTAGGGCATTATTAAAAATATGACATAAAGAATTCACCCAAAAGCTGTTGTTGTTGAAGACAAATGCTATTTTAATTCAGTTACAATGTGAAAAACGAAGTTTAAAGTGCGAACATGTAAACTGGACATTTTAAACTTGAACTGTAAATTGAAAATAAATTGAAAATAGAAAGGCATTGCCTGACTAAATCCGTAATCGGTCTTCTTTTCAAAACGTCCATTATCGGAAGTATTAAAGTTTTTAAAATTAAATCGGCAAAAAAGTAAACCAAGTCACCTTACTTTGTTTTACCTGGATCGTGTAGTACCGCTCTCACCCGAAGATCGCTATTCACATTCTAAATAGCCGCATTAGTGCGTATTCAAATCGCATTCGCATGGTAATTTGATGAACAACGCAACGGTGAAACGCGATCCAGATACATCCCTGTCGGCACCATAAGGGGGGGGGGATGTGGCCAGGTGTCAATGGCTCATTCATACACATGAAAGTTGCTACATATTCAATGAAAGGAGCCAGAAATAGTGACATGAGTTCGGTTTTTCTTATTTATCCAACTGAATGTTGCTACTACACCATTTAGTCATCTTCATGTAGCCAAGACTTTGCTGATCAGATATCTGGGATCAAAACAAAGTGCCAGCATTGCTTACTATGTACTTTTATAATGTGTCTGCAATTGTTCCAAACTGCATTTTGCAATGTCTATTCTTTGTTGTCAAATTACAAACTTAACATAAATCTGACATAAGTACACTAAGATAAAGATGAGTTTAATGCAAAAACAAACAGAAATAATTTATTTGCCATTAATTAATTAAGTTTATGATATTGAATGAAATGTGTGACCATGCCCCAGTCTTTGAAAGTGTGTTCCCTACCCCTAGACTCCAGAGGGAAAGCAAATCGCTTTGCTTTTGTCAAGCTCATCTGTCTGTTTGTGCGTTCTGAACCCGAAATACTGCAAGACTGCAGCTTTTAAAGTTACGGGCGTTTTCAAAGCATCGCTAGTGTCCGACGAAATGTTGTTAATACAGTTTTCCCTGGTGAACTTTAACATTTAACATAACAAAGGCCTTTCAGTCTTTACAATTGGCATTTGATACAGTGCAAGATCAGCTTTGTCATCTGCAACTTGTTTTTAATGTAGAGAAAACAAAATGTATGTTGTTTGCTGCTTCAAAAATGGTGAGATCTGCACCGAACGAGAAAATCTTAACTAGGAATGGACGACAAATGGAGTTGGTGTCTACTTTTAAATATCTAGAATTTTTAATAGATGATCATTTGACTTTTAAGGAGCATATTCAGTATGTTGTAAAAAAACTGAGACTTCTTTTAGGATTTTACTATATAAATAAGTCTTGCTTTTCCTTACGTGTGAAACAGAAATTGGTCGAAACAACTTTTTTTTTTTACCTATTATGGACTATGGAGATGTATATGAACACTTCGCCTCATTGTATGCTGGATAAGTGTATACCATGGGGCGCTGAGATTTGCTCCTTCTTATCTATCCTGTTTCTTAACAAGGAAACATGGAAGTTACAATCTTAGATCTATGGATGTTCTGCAGTTTGTTGTCCCTAAAGTACGATCTGAACTGGGCAAGAAAGCTTTTAGGTTTTCAGCACCTCATACCTGGAATGACTTGCAATCAAAGCTTCAACTTCAAGCCCTTGTTCCACTGAAAGATTTTAAATGCATGGTGATGTCATTGCAATTTACTTTCTCTGCATGCAAGTGTTTTATGTGACCAAATTTTAATGTGTTGTTTTGTTGTGGTTGTGCTACACAGTTTTTGGTTCACCCTCATTTAACACACCTGATTCAACTCCTTGTGCTAATTACCACACAGCCCTTGTGCTGAATCATTTGTGGTGGAACAAGGAAAGAACTAAGCTACACTGGGCTCCAGCCCCCCAGGACTGGAGTTTGAGACCCCTGATATAAAGTAATATATTTTTACATACTATTCTGTTATCTTATTCTTGTATAATTATTCATGTGTTTTGGATTGAAACATTTATTTATAAATGTGTAATAAATGCAAAAGTGTCATCATGTTACGTGGTTGGCTTTCTGAAGACTGCAACATTGCATTTGGCTGTGTAGAGGCATATGACGTGTAGTGAAAAATGCAATTAAAAGGACTTAAGTGAATATCAAAATGAGAGTCATTTCCATGCCACGCGCCCATATTTTGGTGTTTTATGCTATGCTACTCCGAGAGGCTAAATGGCACATATCTACGGTATGTTGGATATTTGAGCAAGTGAGACAGATGATTGCATTTTCATTCACTTTTAATGAATGAAGTGCTTCCACACAACTGAGGCTTTGGCTATTTTTGTTGATGCTTTAAAAAAATTGTAGTTGAGTTTAATTGAGTAATTGTATCAGCTCTAGTATATTTGCCTTGATTAGCTTGTCCTTTACCTGCTCACCAAACAATCTGTGACCTAGTCAGCAGTCCAGCGTGCTTCCTTCTTTTTTGGTCTCATTCATGTTTGGCTAAAACAGTGGCAATCTTTCAGAGAATGTTTCACACTGACTGTCTTCTTCCACTGCTCTTTTAGTGACAACTCAGATGACCAAGACTCCAAATCCAAAAATGATTCAGCAGGTGGGTCTGCTTGTGAACCTTTTCAATTAACATCATATGTAATATCTTAGTATTACTTTTAATTCTTACTATTTCAAAACTTGTCACAATATGGTAAAAGTTAAGTTTCTGAGGGTACCACCTGAAAAATGTCTGCCTGTCCTGTCCTGTCAGTCAAATGCCCTTCTAACCATTGAAGCACAACCGTTTTGGTTTTTAGTTATGTACAACATTTTGCCTTCTCTTTTAGATGATTTTGGGAGTGAAGAGGATAATGATTTTGCAGAGGAAGATGACAATGAAGGGGGCAGCGACTATGATCATAAAAAGACTAAAAGGGGCAAGAAAGGAAAAAATGAGAAGACAAGTAAACGGGCACCAAAGAGAAAGCGGGCTGCAGGTATGGAGACTAGAGCTCACCAACTGAGTAGAGAAATATCTTGATGTTCATATCTGTTAGTTTTCAGGTAAAGATTTCCTTCACCTAAGTCCATTTTAGCTAGTAAATTACAATAGTGATACTTTATTCATTCCCATGGGGAAATCCATGTCCCGCCTTTAAAGTCAAAGTGACTGATTGTCAATGTTGACAGCACTTGGTGCACAAAAATGAAATGTGTGCTCTTCTTTTAACCCATGTCTGACATTGGAGTCAGCAGTTATTGTTTAGCACCCAGGGAACAGAGCGTGAGGGCAGTACCTTGCTCAGGGGCTTCGAACCAGCAATCTTTTGATGGGAAGTATGCTTCCCTAACCATTAGGTCACCACCACTTCTCCATTAACCAATTTCCACCAATGTGATGCTGGTACTAATGCTGAGCTGGTGCCTAATTTGATACTGATTCTATGCTTTTCTAATGCCAAATAAACTGATGCTGTGCCAGAAAAACCCCTGAGAGTTGCTGGTCTGTAACTGCAAACCTATGATGTTTGTATGTGGGGAGGGGCTATAATGCACTGTAAACTTCAGCAGAGCCACATTTATTTCCAATATTTTGATTTCTACACAGCAGAGATGCTGCAAACAATTGTAACTACAGACGCTGCTCTACTTGCGTACTTTCAGACATATGAACTGTAAGTCCAAATTGTGTTCATTGGGCTCCCATTTCCTGTCTGCAACATCAATTTTTTTTTTCTGCGCACCAGTTCCGCCTAGTACAACTTCTGCCCACTACTCCCGCCACACTGCAGTGTAGTGTGTGTACTCCCAGCATCCTAGTTCTTTCTATTTGTGTATACCCTTAAAATGATGTTGAATAACGGCTTACGAACATTTCAAGTTACGGACGGCCGTTCGGAACATATTTCATTCGTAAGTAGAGGAGCGTCTGTATTAATTAGTAATGCTATAAATGTAGCTAGCTAATGATTCGTAAAAAATGTTTCAACTGATGCTAAGTTCAGAACCAGAACTTAAGTTATCATTAGCCAAAATATGCTCCATCCAAAAACATAATTTAATGTACTCAAGAACATTATATGCCTGCTGTTGTGTTCTTACTGGCTGTCTGTTATAAATGTTGTGTTGATCAGTTAACCAGTGGAAATTGAGCTGGTTCTCAGGTCATCCAACTTGAGAACCATCTGAGAACTAGCTCCTTTTCAGCACTGAAAACAGTACCAACTTTCCACTAGTGGAAAATAAGTACATGAGACATACAGACAGGTTCAAGTTCGAGGGGTCAGAGCACAGGACCAACCAACATCCAGAACCCCTGGAGAATTTGAGGTTAAGGGTCTTGGTCAAGGGTCCCACGGTGACATCATTCTGCTGGCCAAAGGTGTTGAACTGATGACATTCCAATCACAGGCACAGTCCTAACCCACATTTTCTTAATCTTAAACTAACTAAACCAGAGCATAAATGGTGTTCATGCCCAATAATATTTTCTGTTAGTAACTTTCAAAATGCTTGATAATGGTAAATTGCTTAATAAATTGTAGACTCACAATATCAATTTATGCTGCATGTACAGCCCTAATGCAGTTATCGGAATGAAAATACTGAAAATATTTTATAGTTTGAAAGGTTTTTTTGCATCCTATTTTGGGCTGCTGCGATTTGTCAATGTAGTTAATAACATTTATGCTGAAAATGCATCAACATCAATATTTAAAATCGACACATTCAATAATTTTACCTTTAATTTCTATAATGCTTCAATTCATAAGAAATATTTTTTTTTCAATATTGCTATGTGATTATGGGAGCAGTTCAAATTATCACAAAATAAAAAGGTGGTTTGTACACTGAAAAGTTCGATGGTATATGAACGCTATGCACAAATGCTGTGCATGAGAGAAAACACGCAGGCACTAGTCTGGATGATGGGCTGCCAGTATAGGGAAAACCACCGCAAGTGTTGTCAATTCATGTTTGTTAAATTTCCATTAGTATAGAAAGCTTTTTAATATCTTCCATCCTTATAGATGCTAAATACACTCATTATTAAATCCATAAAGTTGTCTGCCTGCTACCTTAAAATATTACCTTCATTGAGTAAGTGTTTGAGAAAATGTTTAGGGTCAAATCTGGGCTTATTCTGCATTGATTGATGGTACCAGTGTGTGTGTGTCTGTGTGTTTGTGCATATCAGGCTTTTTGGGACCAGTGTCGTTATCGTAAACTAAAATTGAAAGTAAATTTTTTTAAATCGTGAACTGAAATGAAAATGAAAACGTTGGGTTACAGATGTAACCTTGGTTCTGTGAAGGAAAGAAAGGCTGCCAGACGGCTAGCCCAGAGGGCTGGAATATAATCCGCGCATGTGCGAGTTCTGAGGTAGACCTATAACAAAACATTACTTACATGTGAGTGTGCACGTCACTGGATATAACTGTGAGCGTGGCACACGATCGTCCTCATAAAATCCTGAACACGAAGACCAGAGTGACGACAAAGTCTGGCAGCCTTTCTTTCCTTCACAGAACCAAGGTTACATCCGTAACCCAACGTTCTGTTTCACTCAAGAAAGGCTGCCAGACGGCTAGCCCAGAGGGCTGGAATATATGTATACCCCAACGTCGCGGAGGACAATCATTTCAGCAGATGTACAAACGACACAATACACAAAGTGCCTTTACGACCTTCATTGAAATACAAACATTATGCCAACAAGACTGAATTGGTTAACTGTATGAAGTCAGATGAAACTTCGTAGGATTGAACTCAGGAACTCAAGACAGCATTCCCGAAGGACAAAGGAGATACCACATTCAGGTTGTAAAACCGTGCAAAGGTCAAAGGCGAGGACCAACAGGCTGCCTGGCAAATATCCTGCAAGGGGACCCCTTTAAGGAGAGCCCAAGAAGTAGCAACGCCCCGGGTAGAGTGTGCAACCATGGCCACTGGAGATGGGAGACCAGAAAGCTGGTAAGCCTGCTTTATAGTGTCAACTACCCAGCGTGACAGCCTCCGTTTAGAAAGGGCCTTACCCCTCTGCCCAGCACCATGGCAGACAAAGAGCTGATCTGTCAAACGAAAACTTTTTGTTCGATCAACATAACAGAGGAGAGCCCGCACAGGACACAGAGTATGAAGTGTTTGATCCTCCTCTGACTCAAAGGGAGGAGGGTGAAAAGGGTCCAAAACAATCACCTGATTCAGGTTCCGCACCGAAAGAACCTTAGGCATGAAAGCCGGGTTAGGACGTAGCACAACGCCAGCCCCATCCGGGTTCACATGGAAGCAATCAGCATGCACAGACAGTGCATGAAGCTCCCCAACGCGCTTGGCCGAGGTGATGGCCAGCAAGAAAGCCACCTTCTGAGAAAGCCACTTGAGGTCAATGTTCGCAATGGGCTCAAATGGAGGCTTCAGCAGTGCATCAAGGACAACATTAAGTTGCCATGCAGGCACAGAGGGAAGCCTCCTGGGGCGAAGCCGTTGAACCCCTTTTATGAACTGAATAGACAAGGGGTTAGCATCTACTCTCTCATGGCAAGCTGATATCGCTGCAAGAAAGACCTTCAAAGTTGAAGGGGACTTGCCCTGGTCTAACTGTTCCTGTAAAAACTCAAGAACTGAACTCAGGGGGTAGGACCGGGGTTCACTCATGCCGCTGTTCACACCAAGTCTTGAAAACTTCCCATCTGTAAGAATATAGTGCCCTTGTTGACGGGGCCCTAGCGCACTGCAAAGTCTTTACTACTGCAATGGATAACCCTTGAGCGAGGAGAGTGTCCCTCTCAACGGCCAAACCCACAGATTGAGAATGGATGGTGTCGGGTGCCACAGCTCCCCCCCTGCTTGCGACAATAGATCCTCCCTCAGTGGGATTTGCCACGGTTTGCCTGAAAGGAGGATCTGAACTTCCGCAAACCAAGTCGCCTGAGGGCGGTGTGGAGCCACCAACAGAACATCCAGGTTCTCCCTCCTTGTCTTCTCCAGCACCGCTGGAATCAGGGAAAGGGGGGGGAAGGCATACAGAAGACCCTTGGGCCATTCGTGTGCCAGAGCGTCCACCCCTAGAGGTGCGTCGTCTTAGCTTAAGGAGAACCAAAGCGGGCAGTGTGTGGACTCCCTTGAGGCGAAAAGATCGACGTGTGCCTTCCCAAAACGAGCCCAAATCAGACACACTGTGGCTGGGTGCAGTCTCCATTCGCTTGGGTGTGGCTTGCCTCTTGACAATAGATCTGCTGCGGAATTCAGAGCGCCTGGCAAGTGGACTGCTCTGACCGAGCAAAGACAGGTGTCTGCCCAAAGGAGGAGTTCCTGGGCTACGCTGTGCAAGGCCTGAGACCTCAGACCTCCCTGGCGATTTACACTCACCTAAAGGATTATTAGGAACACCTGTTCAATTTCTCATTAATGCAATTATCTAATCAACCAATCACATGGCAGTTGCTTCAATGCATTTAGGGGTGTGGTCCTGGTCAAGACAATCTCCTGAACTCCAAACTGAATGTCAGAATGGGAAAGAAAGGTGATTTAAGCAATTTTGAGCGTGGCATGGCCGGTCTGAGTATTTCACAATCTGCTCAGTTACTGGGATTTTCACGCACAACCATTTCTAGGGTTTACAAAGAATGGTGTGCAACGGGAAAAACATCCAGTATGCGGCAGTCCTGTGGGCGAAAATGCCTTGTTGATGCTAGAGGTCAGAGGAGAATGGGCCGACTGATTCAAGCTGATAGAAGAGCAACTTTGACTGAAATAACCACTCGTTACAACCGAGGTATGCAGCAAAGCATTTGTGAAGCCACAACACGTACAACCTTGAGGCGGATGGGCTACAACAGTAGAAGACCCCACCGGGTACCACTCATCTCCACTACAAATAGGAAAAAGAGGCTACAATTTGCACGAGCTCACCAAAATTGGACAGTTGAAGACTGGAAAAATGTTGCCTGGTCTGATGAGTCTCGATTTCTGTTGAGACATTCAAATTCAAGGCCCCTTAGTGCCAATTGGGCATCGTTTAAATGCCACGGCCTACCTGAGCATTGTTTCTGACCATGTACATCCCTTTATGACCACCATGTACCCATCCTCTGATGGCTACTTCCAGCAGGATAATGCACCATGTCACAAAGCTTGAATCATTTCAAATTGGTTTCGTGAACATGACAATGAGATCACTGTACTAAAATGGCCCCCACAGTCACCAGATCTCAACCCAATAGAGCATCTTTGGGATGTGGTGGAACGGGAGCTTCGTGCCCTGGATGTGCATCCCACAAATCTCCATCAACTGCAAGATGTTATCTTATCAATATGGGCCAACATTTCTAAAGATTGCTTTCAGCACCTTTTTGAATCAATGCCACGTAGAATTAAGGCAGTTCTGAAGGCGAAAGGGGGTCAAACACTGTATTAGTATGGTGTTCCTAATAATCCTTTAGGTGAGTGTATGTAAGCTATCGCTGACATATTGTCCGTCCGAATTAGCACATGCTTGTTCTGAAGCACTGTTAAGAAATGACGGAGAGCGAGATATATTGTTCTCAGCTCGAGGACATTGATATGGGCTGTGTCCCATGGTGGATGCCAGACTCCCCGGGCTCCCACACCATTCCAGACCGCCCCCCAACCTGACAGGGAAGCGTCTGTGGTCAGAACTTCGCGGCGGTAGATTCTGCCTAACCGCACACCTGTGTACAGATTCCGGGACATGTTCCACCATCGGAGAGATGCACCAGTATCTGAGTGTGGGAGAAGTCATGAGGATGAGCCCCTCGAATGTCAGGAAGAGGGCTGCGGAGCAGTCGGATGAGCAGCGCGAGGTCTGTGGCTGCCACGCTGTCGAGGCCTAGCAAGAGTCCCAGGGCGGCGGCTTACCGCAGCAGAGGCATGCACAGGTTGTCTCTGCACATTCACCGGCATATTGGGACGGCCTCTTGAAGAGGGCAATGTGGGGTTATGTGCATAGCCCCAGCCTGGTCGTTGGCGTTTTGGTGGCGGAGGTCTTGGCTTCAACTGTTCCCATTCCCTCTTGGATTCCCTAGATTCCTTGGCCCGGCGAAGCATGTCAACCGCTCCAGGGCCAAAGGTGAAACCAGGGGTAAGAGGCAGCTTCATGAGCGTGTTCCTGTCCAGCTCAGGAAGCTTTGACTGAGCCAGCCACAGGTGTCTTCGTGCCATCCACAGTGATGCAATGGACCTTCCACTGGAGTGCGCCGCACCCCTGGCGAGGTGCACCAGGATCTCAGATACTTTTCTTAGCTCCTCTACCACTTCCTGAGCGGGAGCAGCAGAGAGGTCATCAATGAGCTCCATTTGATACAGCATGAGCACGGATGTTGTGTTCATGAGGCGTGCTCCGTAGGCTGTATTGTAGAACGTTTTCTTTAACCATTTATCAGTGGCACGACACTGTTTATTTGGGCATGAAGGATCCTTCCCCACAAGAGCTGTGGGAGGGAGAACGAGAGCAGCAATAGAGTCATCCATTGCCGGATAAGCACCAAAACCTATCTCATCCGCTCCCTGGATGTTGGCAAACTGCGCCCACTCTCTCATAGGCAGGTTAGCTACCTCCGGGTGCTCCCATACAGATGTCATTTCCCTAGCAAAGTCTGGGAGAACAGGGAGAGAACATGGCTTATTCATTGCCTCTCTCTTCCTATCGAACCGAGAAGGCTGGGTTTCAGGTGCCGTAGGCATATCTACATGGAGACGTTTAGTGGCCCTACACATCAGGGCAAAGAATTCGTCCCCAGAGAGAGCACCAGATGTCTCAGGTGGAGCAGACCGCAGGGAAGAGCCATGACCTGAGCTCAGATCAGAAGGGTGAGGAGATGTTGCTAAGTCGCCCATATATTCACCATCCAGGTTACCAGATGCCATCACTGATAGCAGCTCCGCGTCATCATCAGCAGCCTGGGAAACCAGCTGCCGAGATGAAGATGCTTCACCAGAGTGCCCTGATGGGACTGTGTGTCGCTCAGTGAGTTGCTGCATCATCCACTGCTGGCTAGATGCCAAAGATGAAACCTCTTTCACCAGAGAGGCCATTGTATTGGCGAGAGCGTCATAGGCCTCATGTTTCCTCTTTCTGTGTTTTTTGCCTGAAGTTGGCGGATCAGTGCCCGTCACTTCGTGGGCACGCAACTCCTGAGAAGCGGGCTGAGACGGCGGCTGTGAACTCATCTCGGACGACTCCCGGGAAGATGTAGACACCTTGTCCCCCCTAACTTTATTTACCCTACTCAATAGAGTACGTGCAGAGAAAGGAAGACAGTTTGGGTAGCTGGAAGGGTCTGCCTTCGAAGCAATCGCATGCTCCGGGCCCAGACATGTCACACAAAGAGTATGACCATCTTCCACTGGCATTCTGCTTTTGCAGTTAGAGCAGTTGTGAAATCCAGGCATGATAGCCTAATGGCAAACAACAATTCTTCATATAATGTATATATATATCTGAATACAGAATGATTCCAGATATTAAGCCAGTAGCACCGCTAGAATGGTACCAGATATGGTACCAACAGAGCTACAATGCAATGGTACCAGAGACTGTACCAGCACGCCACACAATGGCACCAGGTGTGGTGCTAGCAACAAGAGTGACAAGAGATGCAGCCAGAGAGATTTCTCTAGGTTCTCTTCTTTGTCAAATGGGCTAACAAGCCAGGCGAATGACTCACTCGACAGAGTGAGAATCGCGGCAGTCCACTCTACGGGAGAATTAGCTCCACAGCGGTACCAGCAAGCCACATAATGGCACCAGATATGGTGCCAGCAGCAATTTCAAGAGACACAGCCAGAAAATGCTTCTGGGTTCTCTTTTCTCCCTTCTATGCAAAAACGTCCAAAAACATAAATCAGCTTACGCAGAAACATACCATTAGATCTCCGTTCGGGGAGACATGTACGCACCGAATAGCCGAGCAAAATATTCTCCCTTACGGGAGAATAAACTTTACCTTACTAAGCGGCGATAGCTAACTTATAAGGTAGTGCGATCAAAGTAGCGAACTATAGCCTGGAGAGGAGTAACAACAGTTACCGGCTCTCAGACAGTAGACTGTCAATAGGCACCTCGCTAGCAGAGATCAAGTCTTACCTTATCAGATCGCGTGAGGGATTAAAAGAGGACGATCGTGTGCCACGCTCACAGTTATATCCAGTGACGTGCACACTCACATGTAAGTAATGTTTTGTTATAGGTCTACCTCAGAACTCGCGCATGCGCGGATTATATTCCAGCCCTCTGGGCTAGCCGTCTGGCAGCCTTTCTTGAGTGAAACAGAACTATATTTACCACAAAAAACTGTCAGACTTTAATCTGTAAAAAGCCGTGTCACACCATCACCACCATCTTTTTACCTTATGTTGCCACAATATCTCCACTTTGAAAAGACGCTGTCCCGCGACTTAAGTACTTATTGATTCCAGGATTTACAAAAACAATCACATGTGGCGTGTTCCGCTAACCGAATTTAATATGCATAAGGATATTCCAAATTTATACAGATTACTAATTTTGAGCATCAAAGTATGCATCTCATTAATATTTTAGACATATTATTAATCTGTTTATCAAACTGTGGGTGAAAATAATGTTCATTTACTGCCGAAATGCCGGCATCCATTATCTAAAGCCCTGCAGTTACATACAGTTTATCAAAATAAAATGATCTTAAATTAAATGGTCAATGTGATTCTCTGGAGGAAAATTAACCTTTTAGATTAATCAACCAATTGGTAAAATAGTTGATAGATTAATTCATTGAAAAAAAGTCATTAGTGGTGGCCCTAATCCCATTCAGTACCAAATCTCTTCTATAAACTTTAGTAGTTGTATTCCTGGGGTGCTGGGGAATACATATGGTTTTGGGACCAGTCCACTACTGCCAACACAGACACACTGCTTTTTAAGAATATAACTCAAAAACCACTTGTTGGATCTTTGTTAGACTTTGTGGAGACATTGTAAGGGTAACAAAATATACCTGCTTAAACTTTTACAATGGATTTCCCCAACATCGAAGCAGCACCATACAGTGGCAACAAAAAAAAGGGCAGTTTTGACACTTGATCCTGTTAAGATGATAACTTGAAAAGGTTTTGATGGATCTTTTTCAAACTTTACATTGGAGTTGTATGGGTGCCAAACTACAAGCGATTTAATTTTGATACTGATCACCCCAAAATTGAAGCAATGCCATGTAAGGAACTTTTCCACCACAACAGGTACCAGAAATTTGGTACTTCGAGAAGGTACCAAAAGTACGGTGTTAGTTTTCCACTGCCGTAAAAACTAGTACTGGCGCTGAATGACATCACGGCATGAAGTGGGGGTATTATGTACTGAATTCAAAAAATGGCTGGAGTATTTTATAGGGCTGGATGATGTGCGATATTAATACTACCATTGCATGTTATGCACCTGCAATTCTCATATCGCTAGTAAGCTAGATTAAAATCAGGATTTTTCTTATTTTAGTTCTGTATATGGACATTATAGCGCAGGAAGTTTTTGCTAAAACATTTTTACTCTGTCATAGGTTACCTCTGCTACTTTTGTATGAGCACTGCATGCATTCTCCCAGACAGTAGTAATTATTTTCATTATTGCTGTTTTAAAGCACTCCTAGACCGGTTTGTGACAAATTTACAAACTCCTTTTTGCTTCATAAATATCGCAATATTTATTACAACAAAATCACATTGCCAGGACAGCACTCTATATGCGTTGTTGTGCTGTGCTACAAAATACTTTTAAAATTTCTTGTCATGCCATCCTGATCTTTTTGATGTATCTGTTCTTCTTGGCAGATCGCAATTAATTATTTTTTACTTTGTTTATTATAGTTTTCTGATTTTGTAACTGTTTTCAAGGTGGCATTTGTATTGTGTTTCAGAAGCTCGATAACCAGCCAAACAGCTGGTGTGGTACTCTCGGTACTGGAACTTTAGCTATTGATTCTCGACTGGAAGTCAATGGAAAAGCAAGAGTACCAAATGTACCATTCTTGGTGTGGTGGAAAAGCGCCCTTATTGGCATCACAGGAAAGGGTGAAAGCAGTCAAAATTTGATCTTTTGAACATGTTAAGTCAAAAAGTATTTGGAGGATCATAATCTGATCTGCAGTTGGGGTCTTATTTATTAACCATTATTACGAAAATTTGGGTGTGTAAAATATACATACACACATTTTTATGTGTGGAATGGTATTTATCAGTTTATAAATATCAGTTTCACATATCACTGATTCTTGGGAATTTGGATAAAACAGGTTTTAATTCTGAAAATAAAAAGTTACTTAAATTGCAAAATCTGAAAGTATATCGTTAGACCAAGGTCTTGGCTGTTCAGCAATGTACCGGTGCAACCTCCTCATTTTGTATTTTTTTCATAAAATAGGCGTTTTTTCAGTTATTACTTTGTTTTTGTCAACACCATCAGACACAATAAAAGGCAAATTATTTTTTATTTATTTGGTCTAATATGGAGGAATGTTGTGAATGTTGGGTGATGTAAGCCGAATGAACATGACATTATAGTGAATTGAGAGAGAGAGGGGGAAGGCACACCTCATCCCCTAGGGTTGAACGATATGGAAGAAATATAGGGGGAATTACATAAATAAAAAATACAAAAGAGGTTAACGAAACATCGCAGGTCATATTGATATTTATTGTGATCAACAATTATATTCTAGCCTCCGTTGAGGACCATTTGGAGGTTTTTGTCACCACCATCAGACAGAAAACCTGACGGTGGTGACAAAAACCTACTCTTTCACATGATATGCATGAGTTGTTCACATTAGCCATCTTGTTTCCCCTCTGTTGCTAGCTACTTCAGACCTCTTCGTAAAAAGTATACATTTATGTCATAATCTAATCTAATTTTTCTTTTACAAAGGAGACTGTGTTGACATGTTATGGTTGTGACAGTAGCAGTGTCCAAAAATATGAACAAGTTTAAGAGAAAATAGCAAACTTACAGGAGCTTGAGTGATCTTGAAGCATACAGTAGAGCTGAAGGTTTGAAAATGGGGTCCTCAGGAATGTGGGTGACCTTGTAGTTGCCTGATTTTATTGCTTTTTATAAATATCTAACGGTGATAATGAATATGTGGGACACATTTTGAGCAACCACAAAGCAATAGTAAATATTGTTCAAAACTTACTGTTTGTAGTTTTTAATACATATGACAATGTACTCTTCCATGTGGTAAAGATATTATTCAATTCAATTATTACATTTAGTTTTTTTTAATCAAGTTCTGGTCCCCCTCTTTAAGAAGGGGGACCAGAGGGTGTACTCCAACTATAGGGGGATCACACTCCTCAGCCTCCCTGGTAAGGTCTATTCAGGGGTTCTGGAGAGGAGGGTCCACCGGATTGTCGAACCTCGGATTCAGGAGGAGCAGTGTGGTTTTCGCCCCGGCCGTGGAACAGTGGACCAGCTCAGGCCGTGGAACAGGGTGTCCGGGTTGGTGACCTCAGGATTAGGTCTCTGCTTTTTGCAGATGATGTGGTCCTGTTGGCCTCATCGGACCGTGACCTTCAGCTCTCACTGGAGCAGTTCGCAGCCGAGTGTGAAGTGGCTGGGATGAGAATCAACACCTCCAAATCCAAGACCATGGTCCTCAGCCGGAAAAGGGTAGAATGCTCTCTCCGGGTCGGGGATGGGGTCCTTCCCCAAGTGGAGGAGTTTAAGTATCTCGGGGTCTTGTTCACGAGTGGGGGGATGATGGAGCGAGAGATCGACAGGCGGATCGTTGCGGCATCCACAGTGATGCGGGCGCTGCATCGGTCTGTCATGGTAAAGAAGGAACTGAGCCAAAAGGCGAAGCTCTCGATTTACCAGTCGATCTACGTTCCTACCTTCACCTATGGTCACGAGCTGTGGGTAGTGACCGAAAGAACGAGATCACGAGTACAAGCGGCCGAAATGAGTTTCCTCCGCAGGGTGGCTGGGCTCTCCCTTAGAGATAGGGTAAGGAGCTTGGTCATTCGAGAGGGACTCAGAGTAGAGCCGCTGTTCCTCCGCATTGAGAAGAGTCAGATGAGGTGGCTCGGGCATCTGATTAGGATGCCTCCTGGACGCCTCCCTGGTGAGGTGTTCCGGGCATGTCCCACTGGGAGGAGGCCCCGGGGAAGACCCAGGACTCTCTGGAGGGACTATGTCTCTCGGCTGGCCTGGGAGTGCCTCGGGATTCCCCCAGAGGAGCTGGATGAAGTGGCCGGGGAGAGGGAAGTCTGGGTTTCCCTGCTGAGACTGCTGCCCCCACGACCCGACCTCAAATAAGCGGCAGATAATGGATGGATGTTCAAATGATTATCTCCTATCTGAGGACAACTGATTTTGTAGGCAATGGGCCAGCATATAATCATTAAATTAATAAAAATAAAAAATAAGCCTATAAAAGAACCTTACATATGTACAAAGGACACCCTAATTATAACTTTGATTCTTTTTATTCATGAAAATGTTATTAATTTCCAACAGAATGAGCACTTTTCTTAGTGGGACATGTTTTTGCCAAAGTTTCAAGAATCAGTGATATACTACCAACCATGCATATGCACAAACCACCAGCCATAGAGAAGCATAAATGAAGCAAACTAATTGGTACATAGGATATGCATAGACTCCCACATAATACACAAACAACCTTGATACACAAATACAATGATCTAGTTATGTTCTCACAAAGTATGTGTAAGCAAGTCATGCTAATAAGGAATCGTTCCAAAGTCATAAAACGTCCATGCCCATGGAAATAATATATCACTATCACTAAGTAAATGTTTGCTATAGCCAGTTAAACACTGTAGGAATTATTAGCTCAGGTAAATTTTTATATCTCCACCAATATGTTTTGAAATTAATTTAATTTTAATTAATTATTATTTAATGCTGATTATTAACCAGTTGTTATGCCGAATGATTGGCTCCTCCAAACGCAATTGCGGGATCCCCGTGAGTCTGTTAATGTGAGACTTGCGTGGGATTCACTAATTACCAGTATCGCTTAGTAACCTGGGTTAGAAGGCTCGTCCAGCGAGCAGCATCACCAGGTAATGTAAACAATCGGTAGCGAAGCTCCCCTCACAACCGATGAGAGAGAGTCTCGCGATATTTCAGGCGAGTTTGAGGTTGCAGAGCTTGTAGCCAGGTCGCACAGAGGCAGGGACTATTGTGAGCACTCAATGAACGGAGGCTGAAGTTGTGTAAAAAAACATGCATTTATTTCTAACTAACACTACAACTAACATAAGACAGACATTACACTTAACACAAACAACAAACACAAAATAACGGAATAGAAACAAACAATGTAATTATGGAAATGCAATGACTGGATTTAAATGAGTAACCTCAAAAGGGAAATACTGTTTTGCAAAGCAAGCACAGTCTGTGGAAACACGACCCTAAAGTCTTATAGCAGGTTAACAGAACAGCTTAGGTTGTTAGAATGAAAGGAAGTTGGTTTACTTGGTTGCAGAGTGGGGGGGGGGGGCGGTCTTGGCAAACCTGACGGGATGATGGCACTCAGGAAGGCACGGCGTTTGGAGCAATGGAGTGGATCCCCTTGGTTTCTCTCTCCTTATGAAGCTTTGTCTTGGTTAGAGTTCTCTGTCTAGCTGGGCCTTCATCGGCAAGCTTCAGGAGGGCTTCTTGCGGGCTTCTCTTCTCCTGGGCTGATGTTCTCTGCCTCTTTTCGCGTTGATGGTCTTTCTGCTACTCCCCCTGACTTTGTTCTGAGGTGCCAGGTTTTATAGTCTAAAGTTCATGAATAGGGATGACCAGGAATTCGAAACCTGAACCAATGGCTGACCATCCATTTAGCGGGCTTTCGGAGGGGATGTCTGTATCAATCCTTTTGGGATTTATGACCAGACTGATTCCCCCTTTACTGATGATTTTCATTAATCTGGTGTAACTTTTGATACATACACTTTTATGGAAACCACCAGATTTGGAATCAGGAGTTATTTTCCATCAGTTTGATACCAAACATGCCATACCAGCCTAGCGGTTCACACCTCATACCATCTGTATTAATTAACAACTACTTATATAATGTATGTTACTGACTCGCATCAGTATACAGCATAGGTGTTTTGGGTTGCACCTCAACAGATTTTGTAAAGACATTACATTAAATATACACATTCAAAAAGCACATCTTATCTTTAGATAGGCATGGCCGTTAGTTTGTGGTAATACCAATTTAAGTTGCACATCTGGGAACAACATATTTTGGTTGGTGTGGCTTATCCCAATTGTTCTTCTCCAGAATGGATAATGTACACCTTAATTCAGTTCTTTTAATATAGCGTGGTAGAACACAAAGAGCTTGCTAACAGGCCACAAAGATCAAATAAGGGCCACCGAGGAGTGTGGAAGAAAAAGGGGGGGGTTTGTTGAACAAAGAAAGAAGAATCTCTGAAAGTTAGGACACACTAAGATGCCTGGTTAGACTAATCAGTTTTCAAGATTCTTCTGGTATAACCATGAGGACATATATGCAGTGGTAGCTATACCTATTTATTTATTCAAATGTACACTCACCTAAAGGATTATTAGGAACACCTGTTCAATTTCTCATTAATGAAATTATCTAATCAACCAATCACATGGCAGTTGCTTCAATGCATTTAGGGTTGTGGTCCTGGTCAAGACAATCTCCTGAACTCCAAACTGAATGTCAGAATGGGAAAGAAAGGTGATTTAAGCAATTTTGCGCGTGGCATGGTTGTTGGTGCCAGACGGGCCGGTCTGAGTATTTCACAATCTGCTCAGTTACTGGGATTTTCACGCACAACCATTTCTAGGGTTTACAAAGAATGGTGTGCAAAGGGAAAAACATCCAGTATGCGGCAGTCCTGTGGGCGAAAATGCCTTGTTGATGCTAGAGGTCAGAGGAGAATGGGCCGACTGATTCAAGCTGATAGAAGAGCAACTTTGACTGAAATAACCACTCGTTACAACCGAGGTATGCAGCAAAGCATTTGTGAAGCCACAACACGCACAACCTTGAAGCGGATGGGCTACAACAGCAGAAGACCCCACCGGGTACCACTCATCTCCACTACAAATAGGAAAAAGAGGCTACAATTTGCACGAGCTCACCAAAATTGGACAGTTGAAGACTGGAAAAATGTTGCCTGGTCTGATGAGTCTCGATTTCTGTTGAGACATTCAAATGGTAGAGTGAGAATTTGGCGTAAACAGAATGAGAACATGGATCCATCATGCCTTGTTACCACTGTGCAGGCTGGTGGTGGTGGTGTAATGGTGTGGGGGATGTTTTCTTGGCACACTTTAGGCCCCTTAGTGCCAATTGGGCATCGTTTAAATGCCACGGCCTACCTGAGCATTGTTTCTGACCATGTCCATCCCTTTATGACCACCATGTACCCATCCTCTGATGGCTACTTCCAGCAGGATAATGCACCATGTCACAAAGCTCGAATCATGTCAAATTGGTTTCTTGGACATGACAATGAGTTCACTGTACTACAATGGCCCCCACAGTCACCAGATCTCAACCCAATAGAGCATCTTTGGGATGTGGTGGAACGGGAGCTTCGTGCCCTGGATGTGCATCCCACAAATCTCCATCAGCTGCAAGATGCTATCCTATCAATATGGGCCAACATTTCTAAAGAATGCTTTCAGCACCTTGTTGAATCAATGCCACGTAGAATTAAGGCAGTTCTGAAGGCAAAAGGGGGTCAAACACCGTATTAGTATGGTGTTCCTAATAATCCTTTAGGTGAGTGTATATACGTGTTCAAGTGTAAAGGGGTAAAATAGGTGATACTCCATGAACATGGTTATTATATGGGGCAGCGTGTGGCTCAGTGGGCTAAGCCATGTGCCTGTAATCACAAGGTCAGTTCAAGCCCAGCCTCAGCACGTCTGTGGGTCCTTGAGCAAGACCCTCAACCCCCAGCTCCCTGGGTGCCGCTACGGGCGCTTGCTACAAAGAGCAAGCTGAGGGAGGCGTAAAAAGAATTTCCCCACGGAGATTAATGTCCCCATAACGTGATAAATATCCATTTTTTAACAAAACCATTTTTTATAAAACTATTTTATAAAAATCAGTGACTGCTATGAAAAAACTAAAAATGCAAAAAACTCTTATTTTGTTAGGTTGGTTATGGTTAGGGCAGGGTAGGGGTTAAGGTTGTCATAGTTAGCGTTAGCATTTTCCCATTTAAATGAATGAGCGGTCCCCATAAGGATATGTTTACCCTACGTGTGTGTGTGTGTTACAACGTACCTCGGGGGACATTAAGAATTTGTACATTGTAACCAAGTCCCTCAAAATGAATGATAGAACACAAAATGTATATAAAAAAACTTTTTTAAAACACCCCTCAAGTTGACACTATGACATACAGCTTATGTAGTTTGAAGAATATAGTTCCTATTCTGAATAGGAACTATATTCTTCAAACTAGGTTAATATCAATTACTCATAGACAGCCGACATAATGCAAAATCCACTGCCGGCTTATCATTCAAATTGCCTTACTGTAATCTAATGTCAAACCGAAATTATGCACCTGGATGATTCAATTGGCTGAAATAAATTTCGATACCATGACACCATGCAAAACCATGAAACAACGGGGGCTGCATGCAAGGAGTCCGGCCGGCGTGAAATGCTTCGTGAGGATAGGTTCATACAGTTCATACAGCGATGTAGATGGCCGGCAACAGCCGATTCTGAATTGTGCGCACGCTCGGAAGATGAGGCTGTACGTTGTAACGAAGGTCAGTTTGCCTATTTTCCTCTGAAAATCATACGTCATATCGAAGTTTACGCTGTAAAGGTGTACGTTCTAAGCGATACCGGCAAATGGAATAATGCATTACGCGAATTCGGGACATTGAAATTTGAACGTTGTATTGGTGTAAACGTTATAAACGGGGTACGTTGTACCGAGGTTCGACTGTACCTCTCTTACCAGGCTAGGCCTTATCTCAGGCCACCTGGAATTTAAGCTCTGATATGTGCATGTGTGATCCTACAACACAACCACAAAAGTATCTTGCTTATTTCTGACAGCCCAGCCTCTTCCATGGGTGATGGAGCTGCACTGTTAGTGTCACCATCTGGAATGGTTCCTGTTAGAGAGAAGTGTTGTACAAATCGATTTATTGGATATTTGACTGCTGATTTTGTTGAATTTTTGTTTTTCTTGTACCTGCAGATGACAGTGATGAAGACATGGAGGTAAGCAAGAAAGTGCGGCAAGTACGACAAGCTGCTTCCAAAGCAGTGTCCAAACAGAGAGAGATGCTATTGGGTGATGGTGGCAGTGAGGATGAAGACCATGATGATGAACAGACCTACATGGACCGTAAGGACCTTGATTTGTGGGATAAATTGTGATGATTTTAAACTAGTAAACTACTATAACTGTCGAATCAAATAGAATATTGTTTTGAATAATCTTCTTCCTCTGGCATGTGAGACGTGGCACTTAAATCCAGGTGTACTGGACTTCTGTGAAATGAATAACGGTGACTATATCTAGTGTAATTTTCCCTGTAAACATTCCTCCAGTTGAACATTTCCTCTCAAGGGCTGTGGTGCTCAGATTACAGTACCCTATAAGGTGATCTTTTGCATCATCACATACTGAACTGGAAATACTTATGGTATACTGTAAGTGATGATTTTATGTTGGAATTGGTATTCAATGTGTAGAAGTGGGTAAATTCTAAATGGGTTTTTAATTTGTCTCAATGTTTCAGAGGAATCTGGAAGTGATGAAGACTTCATGGTGGACGATGATGATGACAGTGACTATGGCCAGTCAAAAAAGAGAAATAAAAAGGTCATCAGGAAAAACAGACCAGACAGGAAGAAATCCCCCAAACCAAGACTGAAGGCCACAGGTTATTACTGATTCAAATTTTAATAGCATTTTCACTTGTTAGGTATTTTTTTTTGTTCTGGGATGATATTCTAATGCATAACCTGTTTAATAGTTTATTATAGTTAGGGATGCACTGATACAACGTATTCAGTTCCAGTACCGATACCAATATCTGGGCTTTGGGTATCGGCCGATCCCGAGTACCGATCTGATAACGGTGATCACACTTTGAAGAGGAGATGGAGATTATATTTAAGGAAACATCAGGCTTAAATACTTCAATTTTGGAAGACAATGTAAAAAATACGCACACACAAATATGTATAAATTTAATTATTTACTATTAGCATAATACTATCAACCTGGTAACAGTAAAGTAACATAAATTCCAATTTGAATGTAAGTAACGTTACAAGTATATGTCTACAACTCGCTATAGCATCACTCATACTCTGCTGTGACAGTAGCCCTTCCTTTACCACGAGCTGCTTTGTATGTGCTATGCAGGCTAAGCTATTCAATCCTGTGCTGTCCAAGGCTTTTTTCATATTGCTAGCACTGTCCCGACAAAATTACATGCACTTTACTCAATGTAATGTGCCATTGATTAAGCGTTACCTTTATAACCATTGAAATCGATTCGTCAGTATGTGATCCATGGAAATTTGTAGCTTGTTGCACTGCACTTTGAGGCTCGCATCTCGCATCCAACCAGTGTGCAATTAAACTCAAAAGCAATAATGGGCACACTTCAGAGCTCCAGATATCAGTAGTGAAGCTAATCGATGGTAAATCTTTTATCATTTTTGATACGTGTTCGCATACTTTTTTGTACAGTGGTCTCAGAAAAATATTTCCATGGTGGCAAACTGTGCCGTGGTTCAAAGTGTTCAATCAGATGGCGGAATCCCTCATTTTCTACAATTGTGAGGGTTGCTCATCCAGAACAATGATTTTGAGTACCATTTTTGTTATTTTTGTCGCTTTTACACTATTGCTGGGGAGTTTCTTACGTCTTTGCAATGCTGCCCGTAGAGTTAACTGTGTACGAATACAGAAAATCTTTATAATTTAATCCCATAGATCGGCCCAATGCTACCGATATCTGATCCACCTATTTAAGCCATTATCGGACCGATATCTGATATAGGTATCAGATCGGTGCATCCCTAATTATAATTTTATAATTGAGCATTTTTAATTACATTTATTTACCTGGAGGAAAGTAGGCATTTTCCCACCACAGGAGCCTTTTTCAGAAACTAGATGCTTTTTCAGGAACCAGGAACTTCTATCGCATTACCACTGCAGGAACTCAACCCTCAAGTTCCTCTGGGCCAGTCCTGGAACATTTCTTTAGTCCCTCCTCTAGAATAGGTGCTTTCCACTTGATCAAGAACTATTAGGCAGGGCTTATAGTGATCATTTGCTGATTGGTTGGCCACAAGCACCAGTGCTATCTTGGAAGCTATGCTGAATATGAATATGAACAGAGGGGAACTGAGGAGATGGAATTATTTTTTTATCTCATTTACATCAAATACATTAATGAATACCTTTTTAAGCTTGTGCCTTCATATTTATGTACTGGAAAATTCAATTGATAAGCAACATACTTCTGTCTTTGCCAAAGTCGGTGGTGAAACATGCCAGTAGTTATTAGTGGAATAATGTTACTTCTTTTTTGTATACTGTGATAAACAAAAGATCAATCTGTTGACCAAATTTAGGGGTGCCTGCAGAATTTTACCTCAAGATTACTCACACACAAATGTAATTGCTCGAAAATTATGAGAAAATATGAGTGAAAAAATCATTCATCACACCTCATTTTACATTTCTGTTGTTGTGTTTAAAAAACACACGGTACACACAGTGCATACCGGTATACAGCTGCAGGTGCTCATATTTAAAAATCCCCCCAGTAACTAACAGAACAACATGTTTATCCACTGTTGTTTTGGGGTGGCGGTGTAGTTTGGTATGAAATAGTGTGAAGCTTAACTTTTGGCCCTTTTGTGTCTCCTGTGCTTATTTAGCACAAAGATGACAGTTCCTTTTGTGCAGTGGGAAGCAACACGTAAAACTACAAAAGATCCAGGTCGAGATGGCCTAGTAACTTGGAACCAGGAACTAGGTTTATTAACTTTGGTGGGAAAGTGTCTAATGATGGGCCTTTATTCACCACGGTCTCTCTTTCCAGTCTCCCCTAGTCCTATAAAAACTAAAGGCAAGGGACGTCCAAGTGGTCTGAAGGTTACTGAAAAGTCATCTCCTAAAGAGGAAGTTAACCCAGAGAGCCCCAATGAAGAAGATGAAGATGATGAGCTTGAGAAGAAAGATTTCCCTCCCTCCAAGAAGACAGAGGAGGTACCAGAAGATGAGAATGATGTATCAGAAGAAGAAGCTCCATCTGGGGAAGACTAATTAGATATATGTGGCAGTCATTTGGCCATTCACTTTTTGATTCTTTTTACCTTTAGAACTTTAGAGTATCCTGTTGGCCTGGCTCAATGGTTTGGACCAGTTTGTTCCAGAGTACTATTTGGTGCACACAAGAATATGCGTGTGTTGTCTTAGTTATTAGTCACACGCCACTTTTTATCATTAAGCTACCCTTCACTAAAGCTCACTGAGCAATTAATGGGTCCATATTTCCTTAACTAATGTTAAAATTTTATTGCAGTTTATTTAGAATGGTGTGTGTGTGTGTGTGTGTGTGGGGAGGGGGGGTTATGGGGGATCAGGTGCTCATTAGCTTGTGTTGATACATTACCCTTCTAACATTAAGGGTATCAGAACATTGTGGGCTTCTATGAATGTAATCTTATGTAGAGTAATGATAAGATAGAATTGTCTTTGTTTCCCCACAGGTTCTCAGAAATTGTATAATGTTTACTTCATCTTTCAAAGCTAGTCATCCTAAAATCAAATGAACATAAATGTTAGATATGTTACATGTGTGCATGGGAGTATGTAGTTGGACTGTTTGCAACTGTATCAGTTTGGGAATTGTTTTAGCCTCGACCCTACAAGAACTCCTGCCTTTGCTAACAAATGATGAAACCTTTCTTAGAATTGTAAAACAGTTTACATGAAAGTATTATGGAGCTATGATTATTAGATTGTGAACACCAAAAAAAAAAAGGTATCTCATGCACTAGGACAAGTTCTTTAGCGTTGTTGCTGAATGGTTAATTATAAGTAAATTTAAATGCCTTTTCAAACTTAAGCTGAACTGTACATTCTACAATCCATTCAATCTGTTGACCTGGTTCTCAACTTGGGTGATTGTTCTTTGGATCTCTGGGGGCAAAGAGCACTACTAAGCTCAGGTACACCTGCTCATGGCTTGCGTGGGAGATGTACCTCACAGTTCATTCCTTTGTACCAGGCAGTTTATCATTTTGTGCTTTCTCATTCTTGAGTTTTTCAGTAATATTAGTTTATTTTTTAAAATAAAATCTATCATGATTTAAAAGTGAAATCACATCTATCTCTTTACTTGTGAGAGCAAACAAGCTCCTATCTAGAACCTTATGCCATACCCACTTTTTAGAATTTCTTTTATACCAATCCCATTCCTATAGCTGTGTTGTGAGTTCAAGAATTACATTTTGTTTCACATACCCTACAGTTCAAGACAGTGTACTTTGGCAATTTCAAATGAATAAATGTCTCTTAGCTGTAGTGTAAATAAGTTACGGCTTAAAAATTAATGGATAGAAAAGCTTTTGTCCATGTATCTTTATGTCATTGTTTATCCTCTAATTTGACTGATTGGAAAATGCAGTACTATATCTTAGCTACGATGTGATGAAGCAGACGCTAAACTTCAGATGTGGAAGGGCTAAGTGTTGGGGATTGGAATCCTCTTTCATACCTCATCATGGTAAGGTAAGAGCTAGGATTGTGTAATCTTCTTATGTGCTATAGATGTAAAGCTGTGATTGTATGAAGTCAGCATTGAGAGTGTTTTGTGTGCGTGCTGAGGACACTATCCACCTTCGTAGTTTTCTTCTCCATTTACAATTGGTCTTCAAATTCTGTGATTTGGCGCGTTTTTTTCTGAATTTAAATATTACAAAGGTAATTACATCATTGAGGGTCCAAAGGGAAGTAAGTATCTTTAAAGTTCAGCATTTGCAGTCTGATTTCTTCATTCTATGAATGAATATAAATTGGCATTGCGAAATGATGCTTGGGTATAAAAATAGCTATTTTAATTTTTTAAGATCTACTGGCATGCAGATGTTTTTCCTCCTTTTTGGTAATGTAGCAAGCAGCAAGCACTCAGTGTAATTACCCACTCCACCTCTTGCATGAGGATAATTGGAGGGTCATTAGCAGGCAGCCTTTACATTGTTTCCCTTGTGTAAAAAAGTCTGGAATCTTGATGCTGTTAGTTGTCAAGCCCTGTATATAAATAGTGTGTAATTTTGTAATCAACATCTTTGATTTAATATTCTGTCTAAGCAAGCTGATAATTTTGCCACCATTACTGGTGTGTTTTCTTGTACATTTTTGGAATGGATAAACGGCTTTAATATTTTGTGTTATTTTTTTATTGGTCCAAATTATGAGGTGCTGTCATGAATATGCAATCAAATCAGAGAATTTCACAGCACAGGTGCATGTAGGCCAAGTCACAACTACTGTGCTGTTACTAATACTGATCAATGTATACTCACTGGCCGCTTTATTAGGTAAACCTTGTTCCTACTGGATTGAAACCCATTTTGCCTTCAGAACTGCCTTAATCCTTCATAGCATCAATTCAACAAGGTGCTTGAAACACTACTTAGAGACTTTGGTCCATGTTAACAGCATCACTCAGTGGCTGCAGATTTCTCGGTTGTACCTTCATTATGCAAATCTCCCATTCCACCACATCCCATAAGTACTGAATTGAGATCTGGTGACTGAGGCCATTTGAGTACAGTGAACTCAAGCCAGTCTAAGATGATATGAGCTTTGTAACATGGTATGTTATCCTGCTGGAAGTAGCCATTAAAAGCTGGGTTCACAATGCTCATGACGGGATGGACATGATCAGCAGCAATAATTAAGTAGGCTGTGGCATTTGACCGATGCTCAAGTACTGCTAAGGGCCCCAAAGTGTGCCAAGAAAATATCCCCAACCATTATACCACCACCACAAGCCTGAATAATTGATTCAAGGCAGGATGGATCAACAGTAGGGCTGTGTGATATGATGATATGTATATCGGATGATGAAATAAAAATGTCTAGGGTTTCATGAAACTGAGAGCTACTTCACGGGTACTGAGCCATACGAAGGGCTACCAGTTTGATACACTCTTCTTAAATAACAAATCTGCTCAGTTTACCTTTCGTTATATATTATTAATAATGATTAATGGTACTCATCTATGTGAAGACACTGATCACATTTATGATTTTATCAACAATGACACTGTTTACGGCAACAGTTTTTCATGGTTACACGTCACCACATGGGATGTGGCACTTGTATGGAGGTTTTTATTAGCCATTATTATTTGCAACCCACAGAAGACAATCCACAAATAGGTACCTTGGTCCAAAAATATTTAACTATCCACAAATATCTATTTTTTTATTTGTGTTTTATAAAATCATATCCACAAAAAGAGCGATTTGTACACCTGAAATGAGTTTGTCCGCCATGTACATGTTTTTTATACATATTTATTTATAATTGTGCTGTGTCCATTCACTACCAGTGACTGTAAACGAGATAGCTGAGCATGAACATGAAGTGCACACATATAAACACTAAAATATATCACAAATACTGAAAGATATTACAGCTGGAAAAAACTGCATATAAAGCTAATCTTTCCGCAGTGTTAGAGTTGAGATTTAAATTCGGCTCCACATTCTGGAATATTTCAGTATAGATCCACATATCCTCACATACATCAAGCGAGAATACCAGGGAGGTATACCCAAACTGGAAAACTGGGTTTGGGTTTAAACCTTTACTATGACCCCATGGTAGTTAGTTAACTTTACAACTTCGGCTGTAATATCTTTCAACAAAAGATATCCAGATTTCTTTATGGGTAAATTTGAATTAAATTTCACCTTCAATAGTCCAGCTGTCTTGTTTACAATCACTGACAGTGACTAATAAAAAAAAAAAAAACCTTGTAGTAAAAGTCTTTGTCTTTCACCGTCGCTGCCACAATGCCTCAGACAGTCAAGTGTCACACTGGTGTCAAAAGTGGGATGCCAGAAGCGGCATGTACTGGTGCTACTGGAACAGCCGCTTCTTACCCATCCTTGGGAAAGTAGACCCGTGGGCAGCAATGAAGAGGCAAAGCAAAAGAGGAGGCAGTACTGGGGAGCGGACAACTGGGACGGTGACGCTCATCTGCTGGGGCTGTGGCAAGAGGGGGCTGTTGCCCGGAAGCCTCCCCCAAGCCCGCCAGTGGACGGACCAGGAGCGGCACAGCGACGAAGGTGCTGCCCTGTTCTCCTGCAGTGCTCCGGACAAGCCTGCCAGACCTTTGCCGGAGATGACGCAGGCAAATAGGAAAGGCATGCACCTCTGCAGACTCCAACGGCTCACTGGTCATCATGTACTCTCTGTTCGCTAAGCATGATGAGTCATGCCGTGACCCCAGCAGCGAGCATGACCAACGGAGGCAGCAACATGAGGCTGCTCTCCTCAGTCATGAGAAGCCGTGCCACAGCTGGGAGGCCACAAGCTGGACGAGCAGAGGGAGTGAGATAAACAGGACTGGGAGCGGCTGCGGGAGTCTGCAGAGCAAGAGCGGCGGGAGCTGGAGCAGCTGCGTGGCTGAGGCAGAGGAGGCGGAATTATGGGGCCGCAAGATGTCGCTGCTTGTCCAGGAGGAGGCGTGTCACTTGCTTGGAAGCTTGGCTGGCTCAAGTGCACCACAAGCTGCAGGAGGCAGAAGACATGCTATGTAGACACATGGAGCCATGCCGCACTCTGGAGGCCCATCTGGTGGAGGGAGCCCATTTGACACCCCTACAAGAGGCCACCTGAGGTGTGGAACAGGAGTGGTTGTGCAGGGCCACCTGACCCTGCAAGCAGGAGGCCCCACAACAGGACCAGCCTGCCGCACAACATCAAAACCCCAATAAGCAGGGGAGAAAGAAGGGCCGGGGTCAGGAGGAGGCTGCACTGCTAGCTGTCTCCAGCTGCTCCATGCGCTGACTGTCCCTGGAGATTGGGGCCTGGCTGTGGGAGTCGTTGGGAGTGGTGTTCCCTGGCCAAGAGGAGCCTCTGGATGGGGTACCACATCCACCTAAAATGCGCAGGACGAAGAGTTCAAGGCCCGGGGGGAATCTGTCATGCCAGCGGCTAAGCCGCACCAGAGCTTGCGAGCATCAGGAGCTGATGTCTCCCCCGTCCTTGGAGGTTGCCAGTGGACCCCTGGGACTTGTCTCAGTGCTGAGGTGGGGACTGGGGGTGGTGGTCGCCGGGACAGCTGACATTTGAGGGGGAGTAGTGTAGCGTCAGCAGGGATTGAGTATCCCGGCATGCTCACGAGCCTTGTATATACCCCTTTGAGTATTCTGAAAATAGCCCTTTTATGTATTTGTTAGTGTGATTACTTGTGTTCCCAACTATGCCTTCCCGTCTGGTGTGTAACTTTCCTGCATTTGCCTTTCATGTTTGCCTGTGTATTGTTGCTTTCTGCACAGTCATTTTAAGGACTGTACATTAAAGAACAACTTCGTGAAAAAAACAGAGCAGTTTGTACATGTGAAAAGGGTTTTGCATACTTGTGGATTGCTTCTTGTCTATTTATGCATCACTTTACATTAGTGAGCTCCCTCCTTTTTATTTCTGGATTTTTCTCCAATTTCTACTGCAGCTGATCTGTAGAAAAAATCCATAAATACGTGGTGCAGCCGTGAAATATATTGTTATTGGGATATGAGATTTTGGTCATATTGCTCAGCCCTAATCAATGGTTTTGTGTTTAAGCCAAATACTGAACCTACAATCTGAATGTCACAGCAGAAATTCAGACACATCTGATCAAGCAGCATTTTTCCAATCTTCCATTGTCCAGATTTGGTGAGTCCACTGTAGGTTTGCAGAGATGTTCTTCATATTGGTCGTAACGAGTGGTTATTTGAGTTACTGTTGTCTTTCTATCAGCTTGAACCAGTCTGGCTATTTTTCTTTGTCCTCTGCCATCAAAAAGGCACTTTTGCCCAATGAACTCACTGGATGTTTTTTTCTTTTTCAGTCCATTCTCTGAAAATCCTAAAGACGGTTGTGAATGAAAATCTCAGTATATCAGCAGTTTCTGAAATACTTATACCAGCCCATCTGACACCAAAACCATCCAAAGTTCAAAGTGACTTAAATCACTATTCCTCCCCATTCTGGTGTAACTTAAGCTTCTGAACTGTATCTGCATGATTTTATACAGTATTCTGCTGACATACAATTGGCTTACTTGATATTTGATTCAAAGAACAGTTGAACAGGTGTAACTAATAAAGTGGCCAATGAATGTTTGTTGAAAGTGAAGAAAAATTCCCGAAAGGTCTTTTAAAATTGAATTTTCAGTCACATTCTGTTGCAATGTAAACCATACCATGTTTACTTTGTTACTATGTATGCTTTAACTGATCAAGGGACTGGACAGTCTTGTTTCCCTTTACATGGGGAAGGGAATTTTTTTGTGGATATTTTATATATCAGGATATGTTTTGATGAATGACATGTATCCTCTGATCATTTTGAAATTGATAAGGGTCATTAGAGATCTGATTTGGTTTGGACCAAAAACTTTTTATATGGCTTTTAAAAGACATGAATGTTTTTTTAAACCAAATGAGTTTTCCTCAAACCACAGTCATCCGATTTAAAGAAAGGAAAAATTCTAAACAGCAAATGTTTCTCTGTGTTGTAAATGTAAGCAAATTGTGAGTTGTGTCAGGAGCAGAATAATGTTGTATCATCACAGAAATGGTTAAATATTCTGCTTGTGTGAGGGATTATAATACTGAGGTTATCCATATCCATGGCAAAAGTGTTTATAATTGATTTATCTGCTTCTAATAAAGCAACCTACTATTTGTACTGCATAAACAATTATTGCTTTACAGTGATGCAGCCTGCTGTTTCCTATAATTTCCTGTTAGTAAAGTAATCTGGGTGACATTTATGGAACAAATGTTTTCAGTGGCATAATACCAAGTGTAGCTATTCTGCATATGTACAGCCACAAGATGTCACTGTTTGTAACAATCCCTTCATAAAAAATGTTCACATCCAAATATTAGAGCCATTTGTCTGCTTATCCAGTACATAGCCTCTAGCCTATTACTGGAAGTACATAAGGTAGGGGACACCCTGGATGGAATGGTGGTTCATTCCAGGACACACCTCAGCAATTTAATAATGATATTTTGATTTTTTTCATTTCAATATGTTAAACTGGACTTTCTTCCCAATTAAGTTCAAATGTTTTACCTCTCCCCCACAGCTTTTTTTGAGGCTCAAAAATGGCATTTTAAAACATTTGTACACTTCTGGGATGCTCAAATCTCTCACAGGTCGTATACAAGCAGTACACATTCATATGTATTTCATTATAAAAAAAAAATCGTTACCCCAAGCCCTTATTCCAGAATACTAATATGTGGCTACATCTGCAATAGTTTCACAAAATATGCTTGCAGCCCTGTCAGTAAAGAGTTACAGTTTATACAGTTGTCACTATTGCAAATGAGTGACTAATCCAATAGTAATTTTTAGTATCAATTTTCTTTGGCACCCGAGTCTAGCCATAAGATGACAAAATGTCTGGATAATATACAAATTAAAACAAGGTTTGCATAAAATTACTTGTTAATCTTGGATTTGTCAAAAGAGCCACAATTTGCCTTGGTTAAGTTTCAGCACAAATTTACTCAAATATGTCTTCCTAGCTATTTTGTCTGTTGTAGTCTGTTAATGGGTCCAATGTATGGCTCAGTGGGTTAGGTCACCAGTTTGAATCCCAGGTAGAATTTACCCCCAAATGCTCCTAGGATTGTCTGACCATACATACTAAAGGTATGTCACTTTGGATAAAAGTGTTTCTTAAATAAAAATGGAAAAATGCTTCTGTCCTATGCAAGTGCTATGGTGTTGATATCTGGAGATGAAGCAGGCCACATCATTTGTCTGAGGTGTCCTTCACTTTTCTTTTATGCCAGATAGTTCTGACATGACTTGGAGGTTTCTTTGCGTCACTGTTGCTGTAGAATGAAGGAATGTTCAATTAACTATAATCCTAATGGAATGTTGTACATCACCTCCAAAGCCACCCAAGACTATGACATTGCCTCCTCCGTGCTCAAAAAAGGTAAGCACATACATAAAATTCACAGTCTAAGATACATAACAGTTGGATTCAAATGCTTCAAATTTTGATTCCTGTTAATAGAATTATTTATACAGTTTAAGCCTAGTTAATTAGGCATACTTGGATAAAAATAATACAATATAAAACAAAAATAGCATTCGCAGCTTTGATAATTCCCATATGTGGGTGTACTGTCATCTTATGATTATTTATGATATGTTTTCCAAGAAGGTGAGTTAGGAATGCTGAAAAACAAGTTTCACACCACAGCCAAGCCTTTAGCACTAGTACTCTATTGGTTCTGGCTGATCTGTACATATCTGTTCTATTGTGGGCTCTCTTAACTCCGCCTCCCAAAATTCATTAGAAGCATAAATTTTTAGCAAGTCCAACTAGTCAGAATTAGAATAAATGATTCACTGTTCTCAGCATAAAAAGTTTGCTTATTTATTACAACCACAGTATCATTTAAAGGAAGTCTTTATTTTATACATTTTGTAAGTGCATAGAAGGTCTATCCAATGTGTATGTAGAACTCAGACTTCACGCTTCAAATCAATGGATTTAAAAAAAAAAAAAAGGTAAGACTATTTAATTATAGCTGCAGAATAGTAAATTTCTCCAATGCATTATATCATATATGATCTCTGATATCTGTACATTTCAGTCTTAAATATGTTTCTAAATGTTAACATCATATATCATCCATTTCACCACAACCCTGTAATGGATAAGTGGACAGAAATAAACATTTATTGACAGCATTGACGGCTTTCACTAACATAATTATTTATTAGGAAGATGTACTGGTTCCCAATAAATACTCTATGTTCCACATATAACAACTATCTCAGAATGTAAATGAACAATTTTCCTGTAAAAACTTTAAAAAAAAAAAAACACTTTTAAAACAATGTCTTAATTTTGTAAAAAATAAAATGTTTTCTGTATACTTTTAAGAATGATTGATCAGTAGGACAGATTTTGTGGAGAGAATGCATGGTACCCATCTCAAAGAATTCTACTGTAATTATTATTAACTGTATATGATTCACTTCATTCACAAGCTGAACACATGATTTGTCCAACATTGTTCTTTCATTCATTAGTGGAGAGAGGAGTTTCAAGTTTCTCATATTTCCGGAGGTGTGACACTACGGCACTAGTCAGGTTAAGCAACAACTTGGTAGAATCTATGAAAAGCAAAATGGAGAAGTTTGGTAATGAAATACAAGATGGAAATAAGGCCCAAAGACTGTGGTAAGTTACACCTTGTCTGTATTCTAACATATATAGTTCATGCTATATTCAATGGAATATGGAATGGGGGAGAGTTATATTACTTTGTGAGGAAGTGATAAAAACCTGTTATTTTGATTTTGTGGGGGGCACTGTTTCAGCCCCCATAAGAAGAATCTCCATTTTATGAATATCTGTGACTGCAATCAAAAAACAAGTGATTCGATTCAAAATGTGAAAGTACACTTTAAGCAGTTAAATGTGATGTGTAGCAGGTTTTGCAAAGTTATCCAATAATAACCATTCAGAGAAATGATAATGGATTTTTTTGTCACACCCATATGTAGAGAACATACCTGAGTTAATTATGAAATGAATATTCAATCAACCCTTTTATGTTCTAACTGCTAATCCAGTACAGGATTAGCAGTTAGGGGGTCATAGGGGGTTGGAGCCTACCACAGGCAGCATAGGGCACAAGTCTGGGATATTGAAATACTTGAACTGATAATTTCCTTACTAAAGTATAGTTCTGTTCTTTAAGTAATTATAAGAGACATACTAAAGGATATATTCCACATTCACAGGTTTACTTTTTCCTGTGACAACTGTATTTAATAATACAGTATTAATAGACTGTAGCTGCTCAGTTGCAAAGCTAGTCAGTATGAAAATAAGTCTCAACCCTTCAACAAACAGATAACTGTTGGTCTGTAAAAAGCACAGTAATATTTAAAAGGCAAACCACAAGTGATTTCAAGAAAATGTTTTGTAAAGGTGTTCAGGATCTAGTAAATAGACAGTGTGTTAGTGTACTTGTGTGTTTAGGGTTTCAGAGTTATGTGTTATGTTTCAGTGGCCCATAGCATAGGTGTGTGTGGGTTTGCATTTTCCACATTGTGGGGACCGAATTTATATAGTATATCATAAGACAAAATACTTCATTGTCTTTCTCAGCTTTGGTAATTTACAGATTTTACAGTGAAGAAGAAACAAGGTTTTTTGGGGTGTAGGGGTGCTATGGTCATTGTAGTAGGGGCTAGATTAGATTAGATAAACCTTTATTAGTCCCACAAGTGGGGAATTTGCATTGTCATGGCAGAAAGTCAACAGGACAAGATAAGAGCAGCAAAATAAAAAAATAAAACAATAGAATAAAAACTGTACCAACAGTACAGTATAAAAAGTACACCATACAAACAATCTGGTAACATAAATATGGATGAGTGTATTGAAAAATATAAATGTATATATGTGTATGTAAACTTAGATAAATATATGCATGTATTTGTATATGTATGTATATGATGTACAAAGTGGATATATAAATATATGTATAATATGAAGATGTTTGGCATGGACAGGCATGCAATGGAGTGACAGGCATGGCCAAGAACTAGTATTGCACATAAGAAATATTGCACATAGAAACTACTATGGTGTATTGGATGTGTGTGATTGTTAGTCAAAGTGCTGTGGTCAGCTGCAAGGACTTTGTTGTAGAGTTTGACAGTGGTTGGAGGGAAAAACCTTCTGAATCTCTCCTTCCCACATCGTGGACGCAGGAGCCTGCTACTAAAGGAGCTGCTCAGTGCTGTCAGAGTCTCTACAGCACCCCCCAAGCTCCTCCCTGGCACCACCCCTGTGTACAGTGTAGTCACAGAATAAACATTTGTGCATCTTTGGAGTAGACTTGGGATCTTCTGAGATTCGTTGTTTTAATTCTGTTGGATTTTTAAAAAGTGTAGCGACAGAAACAGTGGCAGGGCAAGAAAACTATTAAAAGTAACAGATCATAAAATGAATCACAAAATAATATAAAATCAAAACTTTGTTATAATGAGAGTTGACATTTTTTGTGCTCTTCGTTGCAGAGCTGAAATCACAAAATAACATGGATACCAAGATTCCAAGAGCTGAAATTGGGAATTATAATAGGATACAATCACACATGAGGAATACAAGCTGACCTGACAGCACGGTGTAAGATTCTACAATGCCTGGGAAATTTATTCAGCTACTTCTGGCCAATGCACTGACTTGTGGTCTAGAAATCTGCATGGCTACAGGCACCACTTATATCCCACCTCTGCTGCTGGAGGCGGGTCTTGAGGAACAGTTCATGACCATGGTGCTCGGTAGGTACATTATCAAATGCATATCACTGCATGTATTGTTCCAACTAAGAAACTTAATTAAACTCAGGATTAGATTTCAAGGGGTTCAAAAGACCAAAACTTTGTCCAAAATAAATTACATTATACAGAAATCCAGTATTTAGATCAAGTTGTGGAAAAATAAATAATAAAAATATTATAAAATGAATAATAGTAGTATAGAGAACAGTATGATTTTTATACTTTCATTATTATGCATGACAATACACATCCATTTGAATCACCTTGTACTCACCTAATTTTCACAAGCTATGCAGTCAACTTGTGTATGGTATAATTTATATATTGTATACTGTAAAGTTAAGTAATGGTACACAATACTGATAAAGAATGGTATTTACAAATGGGTTTGAAGTTAATGATTTAGAAAAAAATAAATAACCGCTTTGTACAGTTGAATGTGTGGGGTGGACAAAATAAAGGAAACATCACATGTAAAATGACGTCAACTTTTTGGGCAATCAATCACACTTAGAACTGCAAAGGTGAGTCATATGAGGCTGAATGCCAATTAGAAGTACGTATTAGCATGACATAGATAAGTACATTACTAGTGTCAAATAGCTAGAATTAATTCAAGGACTACTATTCAGAGTACATTTGTATCCAATGTTAAAGCACAAAGATGCTTAACCCTCAATGGGTCCTTGTCAGAAAGTTACGTTCCAGGTCCTTGGGGTTCAAGTTGCACCCCTATCCAATGGCATATATAATTCAATGGTACCAAGCTCAAATTCAATTAACTAAAGTTAAGATACATTTATTAGTTAACTGCATGATGCTTGCACAGCTTACGCAGTGAGATAGTGCAGTTAAAGGGGTTGCGGCAGTGGGGGGGGGGGGCAGCAGAGGGGACTGGTCATATAATGCACATTCCGACTGTATCCTCTTGCAGAATGTGTCGAAGAGCTTCAGCTGTGGAATACCTAGCCATGGTGTTATATCTTTTCTAACAGTTGAAATGTAAACAAAACAAAATGGCTGACTTTTTTTAATATCCGAAAATGTTCTAGAATATAATAACATAAAAAATTATAGTAGCAATTATCACTAATTAACTGAATTTGTCGATCATATCAATGTCATAAATTAACCCTAAAAAGGGTTATGTAATAGCAACTGGACTTTGTTTTTCATAGAAGACGTTTTGCACTCCATCCAGAGTGCTTTCTCAATTCTGACTGACTGGCATAGCAGGTTGATGAACCCTGTGGAATCCTCAAGTTGTTAGCACTAGATGGTCACCTGTGGGTTGTTGTTGTTCCTCCTGGCTTTCATGTGTTTCACTGATACCACCTGAGGCCGAGCGTGAACGACTTTGGAAGCGTCTTGGCAAAGTTGAAAGAACTGCATTGTAGGTGGACCGGGAGGACAACTGCTTCAAATGAACGACCGTCGTTGAACAGAGGAGGTGGCCTAAGACGTCTATCACCTACCTACAATGCAGTTCTTTCAACTTTGCCCAGACGCTTCCACAGTCGTTCACGCTCAGCCTCAGGTGGTATCAGTGAAACACATGAAAGCCAGGGGGAACAACAACAACCCACAGGTGACCATCTAGTGCTAACGACTTGAGGATTCTACAGGGTTCATCAACCTGCTATGCCAACCAGTCAGTCAGAATTGAGAAAGCACTCTGGATGGAGTGCAACACTTCTTCTATGAAAAACAAAGTCCAGTTGCTATTGCATAACCCTTTTTTAGGATAACCATGACCTGGATAACTGAGAATCTCCACAGACATCTGTCATAAATTAAGTTTTTTTTGGGGTGCATTTTGCACCCCCGAAGAAAGTATGCCAGCGATAATTGACGTCAACACTTTTTCTATCATTTTCTGCATGACCGTATGTAAAACTGGTGCACTTACAATGTCCTAGAGGATAACTGCTGTAATTGTAATAACAACATGGTAGTAGCCATAGAAATGGGCAGGGGGTGCAGAACGCACCCCAAGGAACCATTGAGGGTTAAATTGGTGTGAGGCTTACAAAACCTAGACCTACAACCAATTAAAAAAAAAAGAAACGGACTGATGATTTTCTTGATAATATTTGACCCTTTCCTCGACATTTATTTATTGTTGATATGTATATTTACATTTGAATTTTTTTTTTTCCTTTTCTTGCCTTATGTGCTTTTTACGTTACTCTTGTCTTTCTTAGCCTCTCTGTCCCACTGTTGTCTCCGCCTATGTTCGTGTTTTTTTTTTTTCTCTCTCTCTCTCTCTCTCTCTTTCCTTCTTTCTCTTTAATCTCTCTCCCTACCCCTTTTCTTCACTCATTTTCCTAATCTATCACTCCCTTCCGGGCAGCACAGCAACTGGAATATTTTACATGTATTAAATAAGATACAATAAATATACGAATAAAAAGAAATTGACCAACATGAAGGGCCTATACAGAGTTTATAGAGCCCCTCATGGTAAAGCAAATATGTCTGACACAGCAGTGCATTCAGACCATTATTCTGCTTGTGAAAGCTGCCGGACAGGACACATTAAAAAAAAAAAAAAAAAAATCCTAAAGGATACATTCGGTGTCTGTTGCCAATAGGTAAACATGGTGGGGGTCTGTAACATTGACATTTATTTGAAGGAAGTCATTAGATCGCAAGAGTATAATATACAACCTCTGCATGGTTACATAACAGCAAAAGACTATGAATCCTTTTCACGAGACCAGGTGCACCCCATGGTGCAAACACTGTCCATTCATGATATTCTCATATTCTCAGATGATCATGGACTCATATACACAGCTAAACAAATTTGACTGGTTTTATCTATACCAGGATGAAGTCAAATGCATTCATTGGCCAGCCCAGTCTCCTGAACATTATCATAACTTTATAGGAAGTTGCAGAATGCAGAGTTCAAAGTAGCGATCCACTGCTTCAGTCCTCAAAGAACTGGAGGCTACTCTCCATTACTCATCAGAATTACCCAGTATCTCACTACATACAGTTCAGGACTAGTATGATTCCAAGGACTGAAGCTGTCCTCAAGGCAAACAATGACTGTCCTCTTTATTAGTTCATTAGTATTAGTTTATTAGACATGAACATGTTAAGTATTTTTCTTATTTTGTCCACCCCTTGTGCATGAGTCGCTGTAAAGGCAAACTGGCTCTTGTCATTGTTTAATACAAAAATTTAAAAGATGAAAACACATGTGCTACTGCAATAGATATCCAAATGTTGGAAGTGCTATATATAAAATGTCTTAACTTTTCTATCACCAGGTGTTGGACCAATGTTGGGGCTAGTATTTGTACCTATGATTAGCTCCGCAAGTGATAGATGGAGTGGGCGTTTTGGCCGAAGGCGGCCGTTCATCTGGGCCCTGTGCGTGGGTGTGCTGCTAGGTCTGCTATTGATCCCACATTCCCTGCATTTAGCCAGCCTGCTGCCATGGCACCCTCGCTGGTTGGAATTGCTACTGCTGGTGGCCAGTATTTGCCTACTGGAATTTTGTGGCCAGGCATGTTTCACACCACTGGAGGCGCTGGTATCGGATCTCTTCCCTGGGGCGGAGGAGAGCCAGCAAGCCTTCTCTATCTACTCACTCATGCTCAGCTTGGGTGGATGTGTGGGCTACCTGCTACCAGTGGTAGACTGGCATGCTTGGGGCTTGGCAGTCTACCTGGGCAGCCAGGAAGCCTTAATTTATGCCCTGCTCACAATTATCTTACTGCTCTGCCTGCTGAGCACCACATTCATCTCTGAAGAGCTTGGGGCAACTGTGACACACTCTGATACTGGACACATGTACAAGACCAAGCAGTGTTGTCCATGCCTTTTCCAACTTCACCCACTGCATTTGTACAGATCTCTGAGAAACTGCCTTTCACTGCTGCCCCAGCTGTACAAACTGTTCCTGCAGGTGCCACTGGTCATCCGCCGGTTGTTTGTGGCTGAGCTGTGCAGCTGGATGGCCCTCATGACCTTGATTCTGTTCTATACAGACTTCATTGGAGAGGGTCTGTATCAAGGAGTGCCCACTGCCCTGCCAGGCACACAGGAGAGACTGCGATATGATGAGGGTATTCACTTGACACTGTGATAGGTCTAATACAAAATATAACAAAAATTATATTATTACTAATAATTTATTATCAATTGACATTACATTTTATTTTACAATTATAGCAGTATAAGGACATATAGTTTTAATGAAATTTATTGACACCCAAGCAATTAAAATTTTAATTTTCAAAATAAATGGAATCAATAAAACAGTATATCAATTATACTTTGACTAATTGGTTTCATGTACAATTTTATTTGGACGAAACTATTTGCATATTAGAGCTAGTATGTAGTTTCATAGTCAAGGATAATCATCTTTAAACATTTCTTGTAGGCAACATTCAATTTGCTGTTCTCATTCTTCAGCTGCATTTTAATTCTACACTTTTTCAGTCTAGTGTTTCCTCTAGCTGTTGAGAATGATATAATATAATGAAATAACTCAAGCATCAAACACAATAAAGCATTTAGCATGAATCTCACATACTGTCTTTCCTTTCTCTAGGTGTGCGAATGGGCAGCCTAGGACTTTTCTTACAGGGTTTCACAGCAGTGGTTTCCTCCTTGATGATGAACAGGCTGGTAGCCCAATTGGGCATGAGGACTGTGTACCTAAGCAGTGTGGTTGTCCTGACAGGAGCCACTTTAGTGATGAGTCTCTCCAGCAACATTTACCTAGTTACTCTCATGACCATGGTAACTGGGTTTACCTTTTGCACACTTGAAGTACTTCCCTACAGTCTAATCTGCCTGTATCATTCAAATAAGCTGGTAAGTACTGTGCTGTCTTGGGTAATGGGGTTAAAAATGTATCTTTGTAGTTAAACCAAATTAGGTGAGCTGTTTAGCATGTTTTGGTTTTGTGCATCATTTTCATGTCCTACTTGCATCCTGAATCTATCATTGATCTGTATAGTTTACAGATGAATGGTGATGTAATAGTTAAGTTTAAGAAGTAAAAACATCTGTACAAATGAGTAGAACCTTGAACAAATACATCATCGTGAATATAGGTTTACTATACAAATAACACACTACATATACATGTACACCATGCAATAGCTACTTTTGTAACTTTAAATAGATTACCAAGATACTTAAAGAACACAGGAAAAGACCATGATAGTCCTGAGAAGAATTCATTTGGTGACTGATTTTCCCAGCAGGGATCATGAGAAAAAAAACAACCCACACAGTAAATCTAATAAACTTTAACAAACCTCCATTTCAGGTTTTTTTCACCAGTTCCCAGTCAAAAATGCAGCCAGTTCAGGTAGAAGACATGGAGCAGAACATGAGCCTACTGCCTAATAGCAAAAAACAGATATACAGTGAAGGACACCCTGTGGAAATGTCATCACCAGGACACAGACCTTTCAGACTCACTGATCCTCACCCCAGCAATGTGTTTATACCAATGAGTAAAGATTCATTACCTGACTCTCTCTCTACCCTTTCAGCACAATCCAGAGGTCTATGCTTAGACATGGCCATCTTGGACAGTGCCTATTTACTCTCCCATGTTGTACCATCTTTGTTTTTGGGTTACATTGTGCAGCTCACCCACAGTGTGACTGCTTACATGACCTGTGCCACTGGCTTCAGTGTTCTGGCAATATACTTTTCCAGATGGGTAATCATTGACAGGACAGACCTGGAGTGACTGTGTATACTCTGTTGTTCCATCAACATACGATCATGACTGAACCAACTCAGAATTCTATAAAATTCCTTTACATACACACACACTACCGGCCAGAGGTTTGGGCCCACCCTTTGATTTTTTTTTAAATAAATGACACATTGCTTCCAGTGTTAATTTTGGCAAGAATTTTTAATTTAGTTTTACTCTTAGTCACTTAGTGAAAATTCAATTTAGTCAAATTTTAGTAAAAATTTTCTCAGATAGGTGCGTGATACAGAAATGGATTTTGCTGAAGGATATTTCTCCTGGCTGTATAAATTCCCTGGAGAAGTAAGCATACCCTATGATGCTTAGTTATCTAGGCTGAGTTACTTACTTACCATACTTCTTTCATATACAAAAATGAATACCTAAAGTTTGTTATAAAAAGTACAGTACAATCATATTTCCTTCACAGGTCATATTTATTTTCTACATACATCAACACATACTTGCTTCATATTTGTTATTAGGGCATTAAAACACCCATCAAATTGAACTATATGCCCATTTAATATTGTAATAATTGTTCTTATTAAGGCATCAAAACACCTATAAAACACCCGTTTAAATGAGTGCAAAACCTGTCGTTGCAATTTAGAATAACCCTCCTTCAAGAACAGAACGTACATAATACAATAAAATTGATAAAACAACAACTTCCATTTACTAGCTACTAGGTACAATTTGCTTATCTCGGTTTAGTTTCAAGAAGGCACTTCTTTCCAAGATGACGTTTACACACACACGTGTGTGTGTGTGTATCTCTGAACACTAAGAACAGTTCCTAATCAAATTGAACTTTTTATACCTTTTTAAATTCCTCCCTTGGGTTTCACCTCACCCTGTATCATTGCGTGTGGCTTGTCGATGTACCAGTCGCAGCACCTTTCACGCCGACAGGTCCAGATATTTAACCTGCTAGATACCTGTCGGGTGTCTGCAATGCATTGGCAACTCCATCGGGTGAACAGTTCACATATAATGATCGAGCACTGATTTGCCAGCACCAATTGCACACTGATTTGCCTCTGATCTGGGGCTTTTCTCAGTAATGTCCAAGAACTGTTAGTGAGCAGAAAATCGGGGATTAAATCATGTAGTGTGAACTTAGCATTACTTATGCTGGAAGCTGGCATTTGCGGAGACATGCACCAAGTGGGAAAAACAAATCATCCAATGAGAAAGATGCATGGAGACTGTAAGAACTTGCAGATTTATCCGTATATAAATGATTGGTTAATAAGAATAACAACCAATGCTTTGAGATGGTTACTGTGATGTAGGTCATCTGCCCAAACAGAGTCAGCAATTTCGTCTTTACTCATAAGAGCATAACGAACAGGGATTTTGCCGTCATTTTCATTGTCAAACATTTTTCCATTTATGTTGTCATTACCATTTCGTCGTGAAATAGAAGGTCTTCAGCAAATTTTTATTGTCAAAGTTTTCATTGAAAAAATTACAAGAAAGTACCAGAAAATATTAGAAATACATAGAACAAATGTAACTTACTAGGTTTAAGTAGTTTATAGCTTTTAGTACACATTATTTAGCCACAACAGCTGAAACTATTGGTTTTAAAGAAGACATATCAGGTCTGTCTTCAGTGAACTGACATTAACTTAGTGTAATGTCAGTACTTGATTTGCTCTTGGCCACTCTTGATTCTGTGTTAATAAACTAAAAGATAACCACTTGACTCCCTTGTCCCAGATCAGTTTGTTAGAGGTTAATGCACTGTCTGCACCTCATTTCAATCTGTTGTACTGTTGAACTGAATAAATATGATAAATATTTATTATTTTTATGCTTGTAATGGCTAGAAAGGCACAGCTAACAATTAAACAGAGGGCTCAAATTGAAATTTTGAGTGAAGAAGAGTTCTGTCATTGCCAAATAACCAGAAAGTAAATTTTTTCTAAGAATGGAGTGACTAACTCTTTACAGAGAAAAAGTTCACAGGAAGCAACAGTGACCTGAAACAGTCTGGGGCAAGGAAATGACATCAAAGGCTGAAAATCAACACTTAGTTCTGATGTGCAAAAGAAACTATAAAATGATCGTAATGGTCAGAACTGCGATTAATGTGAACAGAGGGAAACCGGTATCTCTTAAAACAGTTAAGCAAAGACTGAGAACAGCTGGATGGCATGGTGAGTTGCTGCCAGAAAACATTTACTTTGTGTTGTTAAAAAGAAAAAAAACCTCTATAAGTTCAACAACACAAACACCGGAGTATACACAACTGGGAGCAGGTCTTGTAGATAGCTGACAGTACAGCCATGGGACAAGTTGGACCAACAAGTTAAAAATGAGTGTCTAGCAAATGAGACAGAACTGTCTGCATGCTTGAAAAGTTGGTAAGAGGGTTTGGACACAAGTTTCCAAAAATAAAATATATATATATATGTATGTATATAGTATATATACACTCACCTAAAGGATTATTAGGAACACCTGTTCAATTTCTCATTAATGCAATTATCTAATCAACCAATCACATGGCAGTTGCTTCAATGCATTTAGGGGTGTGGTCCTGGTCAAGACAATCTCCTGAACTCCAAACTGAATGTCAGAATGGGAAAGAAAGGTGATTTAAGCAATTTTGAGCGTGGCATGGTTGTTGGTGCCAGACGGGCCGGTCTGAGTATTTCACAATCTGCTCAGTTACTGGGATTTTCACGCACAACCATTTCTAGGGTTTACAAAGAATGGTGTGCAAAGGGAAAAACATGCAGTATGCGGCAGTCCTGTGGGCGAAAATGCCTTGTTGATGCTAGAGGTCAGAGGAGAATGGGCCGACTGATTCAAGCTGATAGAAGAGCAACTTTGACTGAAATAACCACTCGTTACAACCGAGGTATGCAGCAAAGCATTTGTGAAGCCACAACACACACAACCTTGAGGCGGATGGGCTACAACAGCAGAAGACCCCACCGGGTACCACTCATCTCCACTAAAAATAGGAAAAAGAGGCTACAATTTGCACGAGCTCACCAAAATTGGACAGTTGAAGACTGGAAAAATGTTGCCTGGTCTGATGAGTCTCGATTTCTGTTGAGACATTCAAATGGTAGAGTGAGAATTTGGCGTAAACAGAATGAGAACATGGATCCATCATGCCTTGTTACCACTGTGCAGGCTGGTGGTGTAATGGTGTGGGGGATGTTTTCTTGGCACACTTTAGGCCCCTTAGTGCCAATTGGGCATCGTTTAAATGCCACGGCCTACCTGAGCATTGTTTCTGACCATGTCCATCCCTTTATGACCACCATGTACCCATCCTCTGATGGCTACTTCCAGCAGGATAGTGCACCATGTCAGAAAGCTCGAATCATTTCAAATTGGTTTCTTGAACATGACAATGAGTTCACTGTACTACAATGGCCCCCACAGTCACCAGATCTCAACCCAATAGAGCATCTTTGGGATGTGGTGGAACGGGAGCTTCATGCCCTGGATGTGCATCCCACAAATCTCCATCAACTGCAAGATGCTATCCTATCAATATGGGCCAACATTTCTAAAGAATGCTTTCAGCACATTGTTGAATCAATGCCATGTAGAATTAAGGCAGTTCTGAAGGCGAAAGGGGGTCAAACACCGTATTAGTATGGTGTTCCTAATAATCCTTTAGGTGAGTGTATATTTAACTTAACATATTTGAGTTAAATGTTTTTGTATTTGTGTCACACATTAAATGAAATCTGGTTCTGTGAAAAGTATTACATAATATTTTCTTGCATAATTAATTCTTAGAGCACTGTGAATAGTTAGCTTCTCTATAATATTTAAGGTGTAATTCCATGTCATTTCCTTTCATACATCTACAAACTTATTGTCTCAGTCGAAGTCCCTGGGGGGCCTGAAGCTGATCCAAGGCAGCAGAGGACACTAGACTGGGGTACAGTTTGGACAACACCAGTCCATGGCATCAAACAAACAAACAAACAAAAAAAAACACCACAGACACTCAGCCTGCGCTCTATGGGTAAATTAGAGACTGTGGCGAGAGGAAAAAGACAGGAGGCAGATGCTTAGTCCGTGAAAGGGATGAAGCACTTTTTATTTACAACAAAGAGAAGAAGACCGGGAGAGCAAGATCCGGTTGCCGCCAAGATAACCAAAAAAAACTATAACAGGAAGTCGAACAAGCCTTCAGAATAAGAGCACATCTGCCCTGAGAATTCTGATTGCTTATGAACCTGCTACACAGGCCCCCCCAGAATTCACAGAGGCAGAGGATCCCACTTCTTAGGGGGTCTGATCACCCACCCTGACCTGCTCACAGTACCACCCACAGGAGCAGGCACAACTAGGGCCGGGGCCAGGGGCAGTCACGGGACTGAACCACACAGACGACCCCTACGAGGAAGCTGGCCGAGTGACACTGGGCATCTAAATCTAAATGGGCCGGCTTCAAACAGTCCACAGAAACGCGGTCGGCCTTACCACCCATTTCCAAAACAAGAAACTTGTCCTCAGGCAGCAGCACACGAAAAGGCCCATCGTAGGGGGGCGCAAAGGATCGTGATGGGCATCATGCCAAACAAAAACAAATTGAGCATCCGTCAGATTCGGGAGAATATGAGAAGGCGGAAAACCATGATGCGACGTGGGTGTTGGACCAAAAGTAGCCGCAGTGTCCCGAAAAGCGGAGCGTTGCTGTGAGGCCGACCAAGGAACTGTGGTGATCCCTAGCTCACGGGCAAGTGCACCCCATAGTTCGGGTGTGACCTGCGGTCCGCGGTCAGACAACAGGTCGGCAGGCACCCCAAAACGAAAGACCCAGGAATTGATGAAAGCCCAAGCCACATCTGCCGTTGCCGTGGAGGCTAATGGCACCACCTCCGGCCAGCGGGTTGTCCGATCAATGATTGTTAAAAGGTGCGTGTAACCACGGGATGCTGGCAACGGACCAACCAAATTCACATGGACATGATCAAATCGACGCACCGGGACAGCAAAATGTGCTAGGGGAGCTTTGGTGTGCAGCTGGATCTTAGAGTGCTGACAAGCAAGGCAAGAAGCGGCCCAGTCACGTATGTCCTTTTTCAGCCCATGCCAAACAAACTTAGCTGAAAGCAGCTTTTGTGATGCCTTGCGGCCGGGATTGCAAAAGCTATGGACAGTATTGAACACCCGACGCCGCCAGCCATGCGGCACAATGGGCCACGCAGTTCCTGTTGAGACATCACAAAGTAGTGACGCATCACCAAAGGGCACATCCTGGAGCTGCAGACCAGTGTCAGCAGACCGCAACCCCTGAATCTCACTGTCAGCTGCCTGGTCCGCTGCCATTAGCGCATAATCCACACCGAGGTGGACAGAACCAACCACTGAACGTGAAAGGCAATCAGCCACCACATTGTGTTTGCCAGCAACATGATGGATGTCAGTGGTGAATTCAGAAATGAATGCCAGCTTATGCTGCTGACATGCAGACCAAGGGTCCGAAATTTTGCTCATGGCAGCCACCAATGGCTTGTGATCCACAAAAGCAGTGAATGGGTGCCCTTCTAACAGGAAGCGGAAATGGCGCACAGCTAAGTACAGGCCAAGGAGCTCACGGTCAAAAGCGCTGTACTTGCACTCACTTGAGCGCAACTGGCGACTGAAAAAGGCCAGCGGCCGCCATTCCCCATTAACCAGTTGCTCATGTACTGCACCCACAGCAACATCGGAAGCATTCGTAGTGATGGCGATGGGAGCATCTGGCAAGGGATGAGCTAGCAACGTAGCATCTACCAAGGCCCGTTTAGCATTATGGAATGCCTGACACTGCTCTGGAGTCCACTCAACCACCGCCTTAGAAGAAACATCCTTAAGTGCAGAGTATAGGCGGCAGATAATGCGGGTAGCCCCAGGGATGAAACAATGGTAAAAGGTAACCATTCCCAGAAACTCTTGCACGGATTTGACCGTGACTGGCTGTGGGAAATCCTGAACAGCAGCAATTTTCTCCGGGAGAGGCACCGCCCCCTCTGAGGTAATGTGGTGGCCAAGAAAATCAACAGAATGGACACCAAACTGACACTTGGTAACATTTACAATTAACCCATGAGTCGTGCAAACAATCCCCGAAGATGAATCAAATGCTCATCCAAACTGGTGCTGGCGACTAAAATGTCATCTAAATAAACAAACAAAAAAGGCATGTCCCGCACAACACTGTCCATCAAATGCTGGAAAGTTTGAGCTGCATTCTTGAGCCCAAAAGGCATCCGAAGAAACTCGAACAGACCAAAAGGTGTAACAACAGTGGTCTTAGGGATGTCCTGGGGGTGTACTGGAACCTGATGGTATCCCATAACCAGGTCCACCTTAGAGAAAATGAGTGCCTGCCAAACGGGCAGAGAAATCTTGGATGTGCGGAACAGGGTACCCTGTCAGGGGTAGCCACATCATTAAGACGTCTATAGTCCCCACAGGGGTGCCCACCACCCCCAGGCTTGGGCACCATATGGAGAGGAGAAGACCAGGGGCTGTCAGAATGCTGAACAATCCCCAAACGCTCCAATGTGGCAAACTCCTCCCTGGAGACAGCAAGTTTCTCAGGGTCTAGGCACCTTGCTTTGGCATGCACTGGCGGGCCTGCAGTGGTTATGTGGTGCTCCACACCGTGTTTCACCGAGGATGCAGAAAAGGTGGGTGTGGTGAGGGTGGGAAACTCTGTCAGGAGGCGCTGGAAAACATCAGCCAAAGCAGAAAGACCAGACAGGTTGGAAGGGCCAGCCCCGCTAAGTGTGCAAGGGAAAGAGCAAAAAGTCTCCGCATTTATCAGGCACTTATTTTTAACATCCACTAGCAAATTGTTGGCACACAAAAAGTCAGCCTCTAATAATGGAGTGGAAGCAGACGCCAGGACAAAAACCCATCGGAAACGATGTCCGTGAAAACAGAGGTCTACTGGCTGATCGCCAAAAGTTTCAATCGAAGTGCCATTAGCAGCCTCTAGGGGAAAACCACACACTCCTCACTGCTTGTCTAGCTGTGAGGCGGGGAGGACGCTCACCAAAGCGCCCGTGTCGCACAGAAAACGCCGGCCAGAAAGGGAGTCTTCAACGAATAGCAGACTGCTTTGCCGGCCAGCGCCCAGCGCAGCTACAGGGCGCCGGTCCTGACGTTTCCCGGTGGCTTAAAGGAGCAGGGCGGGATGCATTTCTTAGCGCGCACAACAAAACGGGCATGATAAAAACAGTGACCGGACTTAGAGTCACGCTGAGCTGCAGCAACAACACCAGGGGCAGAAAAAGTTAAATCAGCCGGTCCTCCGCTGTCCAGCACGGCGCAGGACTGCTGACTGGCAATGTAAACTCTGTCCACTTCTCTCACCAACTCACGGAAATCTGTAAGTGGGGAGCTTGCTAGGGCTGAGCGAACGGGAGCCGGCATCCACTGCATAAATAGCTCGCGAAAAATAAAACAGGGCTGATGTCTGCCTAGCAAAGACAGCATGTGGTCCATAAGCTCAGATGGTTTCTGATCTCCCAAGGAGGGCAAGGCGAGAAGCCGACGTGCCCGCTCCGGCTCCGACAACTCGAAAGTCGCTAGCAGCAAAAAGCTTCATACTTGCTGTCCGCTGGGGGATCTTGTAGAAAGCTCACCACCCGGGATGCTGTGGCGTTGTCCAGTCCAGCAACAACATAGTAGTATTTTGTGTCATCCTGCGTGATGCCCCGGACGGCGAACTGGGCTTCAGCAGCGGCATTTTCATGACAGAAGTCTGGCAACTTTAAAGCCACAGCGTTCGCTCTCATGCTGAGGGAAATCTCGAACACGTACGAGGAGATGTCGGGGTCACTAATGTGGCAAGAGGAAAAAGACAGGAGGCAGATGCTTAGTCCGTGAAAGGGATGAAGCACTTTTTATTTACAATAAAGAGAAGAAGACCGAGAGAGCAAGATCCAGTTGCCACCAAGATAACCAAAAAAACTATAACAGGAAGTCGAACAAGCCTTCAGAATAAGAGCACATCTGCCCTGAGAATTCTGATTGCTTATGAACCCACTACAAGACCTTAATTAGCCCAACTACATGTCTTTGGTCTGTTACCCACTGAACCATCTACATTGATAAGGAAATTAAAAGAAAGAGTGAACGTTATAGATTTACCAGTGTGTATACTTATACTTAGGTCTATATACAACGTAAAATTTCCACGTGACATCTAAATAATAAAGCTAATATATATGCTTTCCGTCAGACGTTAAACGAAATCATATCTGTTTTAATATCCAGACTAGAAGTACAAATGTATTAACAGCGAATAACTGAAATATGCGTAATACCTTTTAATCTGAAATTATAGAAGAGAGAAAGATGGAAATATGAGCTCTTCAGACGCTTTGGTCATAAATATTTCAGAAAGTATTTCATAAGGAGCAGCCTGCTTGGAATTAAAATATAGTAATTAAATACCAAATAATTCGAAATTAAGGCAAAAAAGAAACCGAAAATCATTTACTTAAGTGATTTATTTTCATGACACCTTGGTCCTGTATCGTGAAGCCGGATTTCGAATTTAAGATACCTCGTTTAAATGGACTTTGTCTTCCTTCACTTCACCTTTAGGCGAGAATACCTTAAATCCAAGTTAACCGACTAAGCATGAAATCCTGCTTCGTCATAGAGGCCATGGTAACAGTCAAAAAAATGTGTTAATATTCAAATCTCAAAGCACATCTTTTCAAAAAGGGTGGAGAACTAAATCGCTTTATGTATCACACATTCTTATACTATGATTACTGCAATTGATTTCAGACAGCATTTTAAAAGCTAGCACTGTATATTTCTAGAAAAGCGGTATATGTTTTAATGAAAATGTGGGAAGTCTCTTGACACTTATAAACACGAAAAATTACAAATCAATATGAATTCACTTTAATCAAATTAAATTTACTGCAGCGTCGGTGTTTAGGACCAGTTCGACAATTGTGAGCACGCAAAAGCGGAAATTGAAGCTCTCGGAAATGGACGATACATTCGAAAGACAGCTGTTAGTGTATGAAAAACAACATTAAACTAACAATAAATATAACAGCTAGGTCATAATAGGACTCGAAATCACCACAACACATTACTTTCATACGATTGGAATAATGTTTCTCTTATCCCATAACTCTAGCCTAACATTAGGCCTATATGCCTATTTTTCAAGAAAAGAGCGCCTCCCACGCATGTATGCATGCATGCATGGAGACCCATATGTAATATTAGCAGTAGCCTATAGTTTAGTGTTTGATTTTAAGTGGTGGAACACTCTACTGTTATTGCAAACAAGGTTGGCTTTTTTCGCCAGCAATTATTGATATTAATATTATTAATTATTACCATTGTTGACTTAAAACTGTAATACAGGAATATTCGACTGAATATTTAGTTGCCTGTATTGCCTTTTAGTCGATTGTGTTCGGATCTTTATACTTTATAAAATCAAGGACAAAGAAGAGCATTAAAAGATTAAAATAACTGAACGACAACTGCGTTACACCGGTATGTTCGGTTTTTTTTTCCCGTATTTCCTATAGTTGACTTACAGACTTAGCAGATTTGCTATGTTTGTCTGGCTCTTTTGATTTTTACCATGATAATTCAATTATACATACGACACTGGGGAGTTCATATTCAACAGAGATCTTGGCTAGTTTGGTGAGTATAATTAAAATAGAGTGCACTATTTGTTTTTGTTATAACCCAAGCCGATTGACAAACGACAGTGCAGTTCAATTATACGGCTGCAATTTAGCTGAAGGTCATTGCTCTGGTATTTTCCAAATATAACCATGCAGCTAGCGCCCATTGTAATACAGGATTAACGATACAATGCAGCATACCAGGCGGAACAGGACTTACTAGATACTGTACTAGTTTGCTAATTAATATAAAATGTAGTAGGGCACTGGACTGTCGGTAGCACCAGATGCCTGCATTGTATGTTTCACCAGAGCAGAAAAAATAGTGCAAGTAAACTTAACACTGTTGTCAGATATTAATTATATTTGTAAAATACTTAATTATTATACTTGTTTTTATACTTCTGATATTCTTACTCAAGCTACTTTTTACATTGTGTTTTGCTGATGCTTTATATGCAGTTCTATACAGTATTTAATACTGTATAGAATATACAGTAATAATAAGGCATATATCAGTTTTGTCTGTTTTAGCCTATAACAGACATCCCAAGTATCCCGGAAGTTCCGGGAGTCTCCCGCATATTGAAAGCGGCTCCCTGATGCCCGCAAATTGCATAAAATATCCTGGAAACTAGAGCAAGCAAACAAGACCCTGCACGCAAGACAGTAGCGTGTCCATTGCGCACTTGAGAGAAGCGCGCACACTACGGAATGAGAGAGGGAGGCCCAATCCCAAACTATACCCTCGACACTCCGCCTTCATTTCGAGTCACACTCCCGCCGAGTCACCCTCACAACACGCCATATGCACTTAAACTGAAGGAAACTGTCACAGGAAAGATTTGAGACAGACTTGCCCTCGCAGCGCCTTTTTGCAGTCTTCTTTACCGGAAAGAGGAAATGCATTACGTAGTGATTTAACGAAATGGATCCATCAAGAAGCTGTATTGTATTTTCTTTAATGACATATCAGTTATTTTAAAAAAGCACAAAGTTTATCTAATGCGAGAAGACGACGGCTACGTCGTCTTATTGCACTGAGCAATTTTAAGTATGTACACATGTCATATTGACGATTGTACAATTTCTACCATGCGTGTAAACTTAATTAGTTTACACGCATAAAACATTACGCATTACTTCTGTACCAAATACCAGATCCAGATCAGTAGAGGAAAAAACAGGCAAATATGAAACATAAATTGTTATTGCTGGTGTGATGTTGATCGAGTTTGCGTACGAATGTTTCTTCGCGTGGTTTCTAGTTTGAAAAGTACACAAAATCTCTCGTAATCGGATCACGATAAAATCAATCTGTACTGACCACCTATAAATAACTGCTTTCCTAATTTTTTTTCTGCAGCGATGAATTATAACATGTAACATAGACTTTCTATATGTATTTCCCAGTGCTGTTAGAATCCAATTATTAAATTATCGCGCTGTTCTGTTTCCTGTGCGCTAGGAATTGTGGGATATGGAAGTGGTAGTGGAATCGCGCGAGCCACCATCGTTGCTGACTCGCTAAAGGAGGGCATAATCGACCACTCCCCCTTAGCCCTTACTGCTTTGAGACACACTTCAACATGGCGACGGGTCTCGGGAACGCGCAAACGAAGGCGGAGTGGTGAGGCGGAGTGTGTAGGGACCAGTTTGGGATTGGGCCGGAGAGAGAACGTGCATGTGTGTGGATCACTGCGAGTGCGCTTGTTCATGTAGCCCGTTCTAGACGGAGAGCATTCTGATTGGTTTATTTAGCAAAATAAGCCAATCATATTTCAGTGCGGGCGGGCTTTTATTTAACTTCTCGAGGACCGACATTATCGGTACAGGGAAGCACCATGGCGGAGGGAGAGTGCTCCAAAAAACGAAAATATAAAACGCTTTTCACCTCAGACTACACAAAAGTGTATCCTTGTTTAGTAAGGATGAAAAATAAGGACAATGTTGCGCGCTGTACTGTTTGCAACAGTGATTTCAACATTGCTCATGGCGTTTTAAACGTCTGTAAAAGGCATGTTGAGGTGAGTTTAACAAGTGTCATTTCATGTGCTGTATTATTCAGGTCTACACTAGTTAGACAGTTGGTTAGTTGCCAAGGCTGTCATGAAAAGACCAAACTCCTTGAAGACTTTTATAAAGTAGCAGAGGAATATAAATAAGGAATTTGCATAAATAGTAAAAGTATAATGTACTTATATTATTGTCAAAATACATAATATTGACCTTCGTAATTTACTATGCTGACTAGAGAAAGTTAATTAACAAATAATTATACATATAGCCAATGTAGAAATGCTCCCTAAAATTAGTTTTTGCAGGTTGGGATGTCTGTTATAAGCAAACACTGACCTTTTTTTGTAATGTTTTTCTTATTATACAAGGACGTAATTTGATATTTTATTTTTCATATTACTTGCACCTTATGTCATCAACAAAGATGAAATTTAAGTATCAGATTTTAATGATGGCACAGCATTATTGCCTTGAATACTTTTTTTCCATTTTCTCATTTGGTTTCTCATTTCACATGGTATCCCTTAAAATGTACAACTGTACAAACTGTTATTGCCATTTCATATAGAATGTAGCCTGTGGAGTGTTTTCTACCATTTGGCAGTATCAACATAACCTTTACTGCAAAACAGTTACTGGTAATAGGTGGAAGTATATCAAAAAACATAATTCCATTTTAATAACTTGAGAAGATGCTGTCAGAATTACAACCTGTCATGGTTGCGGGCATCTCGGGCACGGGAACGGGGCATGGTGCACAAATAAGGGGCGGACGACCCACTTGCGGCTCCAGGAACAATAGAGGGGTTTATTAACAAAGACAACAAAAACACAAGAAAACCAAAAAGACCGCGAGGGGTCAAAACTAAAACAGGGAGGAATTAACTAGACTAAATAACACAAAAGGAACACTAACTAGCACGACACTAAGGTAAACAACAATCAAGGGAAAACCAGAGACAAGACTAGACAAGGGCATAGATGACTTAGACAAACCATAGACAAGTGTAGACCTCAGAGACAATAGTTTAGACACAACGCAATGAACCAGCGGGGAACAGAACAAAGGCAGGAACTAATATACTACAGGGGTAATGACTAACACAGGGCAGGTGAGGCTGATTAACAAAGACTAGGGAAACAGGACACAGGTGAAACCAATTAACTCAAAGACACTAACAATCAGGGAAACTAAGAATTAATCAAGGAAACAGAAACCAACACTAGGGAATTAAACAGGTAAAGACACAAGCAGGGGCACAAGGGACAAAACCAAAACCAACTACAAAATCAGACACAAGAACTAAAGAAACTCAAATGAAACACTAGGGAGCAAAATACAAAAACAGAGGAGGCGGGATTCGAACTCACAACAAGAGGGAACTCAGGACCGAGGGGCAAACAGACAGCACATGCTTAATACATTGAGCCACGAGACCAGACAGGAGACCAGGCAGAACAAGGACTGACGTGAAGGACGGGATGACCAGCACCACCTGCTGGTCAAACGGGGAAGGGGCACGGAAGGACCACAGCGGGAGGCCGACCCTGACACAACCCCAGCCTTATGAACCACATTTCCATATGGACTGTGGGCTACTAACCGGGTTGTGGTGGATTACTTGTGTGGTCCCACGTGGGCCCTTTTGGCACTTCTCCACGGCTACCAAGAACCAAGCTGAATCACAAACTGACGGTTTTCCATTGTAAATTATCTGAGCTGTACCCAAGCTGTACCTGAGCCTTAATGATGCTAGCATGACCAAACTGAGGTGGCTGTGTCACCACCGCCTGATTGGTGAAAATACATGGAGATACCAGTGTTTTGTGTGTATTTTAATGGATTATCTGAAGGGAAAGAGGACATATTCCACATATTCTTCATTTTTAGTAGTATCACACATCACCTTGTGTCTGAGTCCTCGGAATTGCCAACTTCACAATGCTGTGTTCCATTTGAATTTGGAAGTCTGAATTTCTGAGTTCCTAGTCAGAAATTTCAGAGTTCTGGTTGGACTGATCCACAATTTTTTCAGTTCTGATACGATTCTGATACACAAATTCCAATACAGATACAGATTCCAATACAAGAGCTCTTTTTACTTTAGTATTTTAGTATAATAAAAAATAATTGTAGTTAAATCAAAAGGTGCTTCAACAAAACACACTTATACAACCAGTTTATTGTACTTTGATTTTTTATATTTTTTCTCCTAACCAATTTTTTAGTTTTTCTATTGAATTGTACAGGTTATAGGTCACATTAAAGGTGGGAAAAGTTTTGAAATGTTTTATTGCAGTATCGTTTTTTACATCACAAAAATCTGACATTTTAACTGGGGTGTATACATTTTTATATTCACTGTATACTGTTTGTTAGCACCCATCCATCCATGCTCAGACCTCCCTCTCACCAGCCACCTCCTCCAGCTCCATCGGGGGAATACCAAGGCGTTCCCAGGCCAGCTAAGAGATATAATCTCTCCAGTGTGTGCTGGGTCTGCCCCGGGGCTTCCTCCTGATTAGATATGCCCGAAACACCTCCCCAGGGAGCCATCCAGGAGGCATCCAAGATAAATGCCTGAACCACCTCAACTGGCTCCTTTTTATGCGCAGGAGAAGTGGCTCTACTTTGAGTTCCACACTCTATTTCTAAGTCTGAGCCCAGCCACCCTGCAGAGGAAACTAATTTCGGCCGCTTATATCTGCGATCTCGTTTTTTTGGTCACTACCGAGAGCTCATGACCATAGGTGAGGGTAGAGACATAGATCAACCAGTGAAATTAAGAGCTTTGCCTTCCAGCTCAGCTCCCTCTTCACCAAATCAGAACAGTACAGCATCTGCATTACTTCCGATGCTGCACTGATCCATCTATCAATGTCCTGCTCCCTTCTTACCTCACTCGTGAACAAGACCCCGGGATACTTAAACTCCTCCACTTGAAGCAGTACCTCATCCCCCATCAGGAGAGGGGAATCCACCCTATTCTGCTCAAGAACCATGACCTCAGATTTCCGGCTTCCCCACCCTCAGCTGCAAACTACCCTAGTGCATGCAGCAAGTCACAGTCTGATGGTGCCAACAGGGCCACATCATCTCCAAAAAGCAAAGCTGCAATCCTGAGGCCCTCAAACCGGACCCCCTCTGCCCTTTGGCTATGCCTAGAAATTCTGTCCATAAAAAGTTATGAACAGAATTGATGGCAAAGGCCAGCCCTGCTGGAGTCCAGGACCCACCTGGAGCAAGTCTGATTTAATGCTGGCAATGCAACCAAACTCTCACTCCATTTGTACAGGGATCCATTGGCCCACAACAAAGGACTCTGAACCCCATACAACTGAAGCACCCCTCATAGGACCCCCTGAGGAACATGGTTATATGCCACAAAACACATGTAGACTGGTTGGGCAAACTCCCATGAACCCTCTATCCGTGTGCGGGTGAGAGATGGTCCAGTGTTTCGCAACCAGGACAGAATCCACTCCCGGAGCCCTACCACCAAGTAGTTGTTTGACTACTTCAGTGACGTCAGCCACAAGTCCTTCCCTGCATCTTCCAGCTCTACTTCCTTCAAGGAAGGCGTATTACTGGGATTTAGAAGATCCTCTACCGCCTGATTATATTCCCAGTTGAGGTCAACAGTTCTCCATCCCTGCTGTAGATAGCATTGGTGAAACCCTACTTCCCCCTCCTGAGTCACCTGATGGTTTACTGGAACCTTTTCAAGGCTGACCAAAACTCCTCCCTCACACAAGTTTTTGCTTCAGCAACTGCACAATCCACTTGCTACTTGGCTTGCTGGTACCTGTCTGATGCTTCCAGAGTCCCACAAGCTAATCAAACCCTATATGCCTCCTTCTTCAGCCTGACAGCTCTCTTTACTGCTGTTGTCCACTACCGTGTTAGGAGATTACTGCTGCAATGGGCACCAACAACCTTATGGCCACAGCGCCACATCGCCGATCAGCGATGCCGGAGGTATGAGCTGAAGATCTCCTGGACAGGGGCCTACGCCAGATGTATACACTCACTATGCGTTTTGGTCTACCAGGCTTATCTGGCATCCTCCCCCGCCATCAGATCCAACTCACCACCAGGTGGTGATCAGTTGACCGCTCTGCTCCTCTTTTCACCTGAGTGTCCAAAACAAGTAGCTTCAAGTTCCTCAATGTGAACATCACAGAGGACCTCTTGTGTACAACACACACAGACATTGTGGTCAGAAAAGCTCACCAGCGGTTCTACTTCCTGAGGAGGCTGAAGAATTTTGGCATGAATGCCAACATCATCTCAGTCTTCTACAGGTGCAAAATTGAGAGCTTGTTGATGGGCTGCGATAAAGTATGGTAAGGGAGCTCCTCAGCACAGCACATCACCTGCAAGACCCTTCCTGCCATCAAGACACCTCCAACGGTGCTTGCGGAAGGCACATAGCATCATCAGAGACAACAGCCACCCAGCACACCAGCTGTTCAGTCTGGAAGGCAATACAGTAGCTTGGCTGCTCAGACTACTAGACTCAAAAACACTAACACTTTCTACCACTAAGGCCATCAGACTCCTCAGCTCCAAGATTTAAAACTGCACAAAAACTTACACATAATATGTGCAATTATTCTTCAATGTACAATTACACTGGTCAACACTGAAATTGTTACTGACTTAAAAAGGTCCTAATCTGTAGTCTCTTGGTCTTGGTGTGCTGAACACAAATATGACCATGAAATTTTTTTGTTGGCTCTCGTTTTGAAGATATCTCATATAGTTAATTTTCAATGTTTCACCGTGTAAATTTATCCAGTAGGACTGTAACAACATCCTAAATAAGCCTAGAATGATGTAATATTGCATCACATTGCATAATACTGTGACGTCCGGACACCAGGAAGGAGGCAGACCCTGTAATGTGGGAGAAGGGTTTTTTGGACAGTAAGCCAAGTGCACCAAAAGGGAAATCGAAGCGGGTAGTCGAATCGAGCGTAGAGAGTCGAAAGCCGGTGAGTTCAGTCCTACACGCAGAGACAGGACATGACAGGACAGGAGACGAAGGGATGGGAAAGAAGACGAAGGCAGGGCAGGACAGGCAAGCAGGGCAGGCAGGGAAGACACGAGACAATGAAACGCTCAGTAGATGTCATTCACATGGCAACAATACTTTGCGATTTGGATTTAACTAGTGCATTGGATTTGTGCTAATTGCTAGCTGCTGTATTGCCCATGTGGGTGTGACAGTACCCCCCCCCCCCCCGACGGCCGCCCCCTGGAGGCCGAAGAGGGCATCGCAGGCGTCCCCGAGGTCGTGGTGCTGGTTTGGATGGATTCTGCTGATGGAATTCCGCCACCATAGCAGGGTCCCGGATGTTGGTTCTGGGTACCCAAGACCTTTCTTCAGGGCCGAAGCCCTCCCAGTCCACCAGATATTGCATGACACCTGCTCTTCAGTGGGAGTCAAGAAGTGCTCTGACCTGGTAGACCTGAGAGGCGTCCTGCACAGTTGGAGGGGGCAGAATCACCCCAGCCATCGGCGGGTGAGCTGTGCTATACCAAACTGGCTTAACCCTTTGGGGTCTAGGGGTAGGAAACACACTTTCACTGACTGTGGCATGATCACACATTTCTTCAAATATCATAAACTTAATTCATGGCAAATAAATTATTTCTTATATATTTGTTTTGCCATTACACTCATCTTTATTTTAATATATATTGTAAATATGTCAGATTTTTGTTAAGTTTGAAATTTGACATCAAAGTATAGACATTGCAAAATGCAGTTTGGAACACTTGCAGAAACATTATAAAAGTACATAGTAAGCAATGCTGGCAGTTTGTTTTGATCCCAGATATCTGATCACCAAAGTCTTGGCTACATGAAGATGACTAAATGGTGTAGATGCAACATTCATTTGGATAAATAAATAAGAAAAACCTAACTCATGTCACTATTTCTGGCTCCTTTCATTGAATATGTAGCAACTTTCATGTGTATGAATGAGCCATTGTCACCTGGCCACGTCCCCAACCCCCTTTTATGGCGCTGAAGGGGATGTATCTGGATCGCGTTTCACCGTTGCGCTGTTAATCAAATTACCATGCGAATGCGATTTGAATATGCGCTAATGCGGCTATTTAGAATGTGAATAGCGATCTTCGGGTGAGAGCGGCACTACACGCCCCCGATGCAGGTAAAACAAAGTAAGATGACATGGTTTACTTTTCTGCCGATTTAACCTAATTAAAAAAACTTTAATACTTCCGACAATGGACGTTTTGAAAAGAAGACAGATTACGGATTTAGCCAGCGTTTTTTTCATGATTCTACATTAAGATTTCAGCGAGATATAAACTGAAATAGACGCGAAAAGTACGCGATGTCGCCGACGACATACTCGACCCCAGAGAGTTAAGGAGGGAAGAATGAAAAGTAGGGTAGATGCGATACATGTGTGGCAGATCCAAACGAAAGGAGTCAGGACCCACCCTCTGAACAACCTTGAAGGGCCCAATATAGCGAGCCGACATCTTACGGCAGGAGGGCAGCTTGAGGTTGCGGGTGGATAACCAGACCCATTGGCCCACTCGGTAGGGTGGGGCAGGTCTTCTCCATCTATCTGCCTGGCGTTTTTGTTTATCGGCCTGGTGAGAGAGGACTTGTCGGACCCGCTGCCAAATGCATGTAGCTCCGCGGTGCCACTCCTCGACTTGGGGCACTTCGCTGGGCTTGTTCTCCCAAGGGAAGAGCGGAGGGGAAATACCCCAGGACGCACTGAAAAGGAGAGATGTGAGTAACAGGATTCATGTGTGCTTTCAACGCGTACTCAGCCCAGACCAAGTGTTCTGCCCATTCGTTAGGCTTGTCCCTGCACAGAAGCCGGAGGGCTTTTGATACGTCCTGATTGGTTCTCACGGCCAGGCCGTTGGACTGTGGGTGATAGGCAGAAGTAAGACTCAGTGAGATGTTCAATTTGTTACAAAGGGCTTTGAACACTTGGGACGTAAATTGAGGGCCTCTGTCTGATACAATGTTCTCAGGCATTCCATAGTATCTAAACACCCACGCTATCAGGACTTCAGCAAGGTCAGCTGCATTAGGAAGTTTAGGCAGTGCGACAAGTCGACACCTTTTTGAGAAACAGTCTACTATGTTTAGAACTACGGTGTTACCTCTCGAGGTTGGTAGATCCGTAATGAAATCGAGGGCCAAATGGGACCAGGGTCATGACGGAATGGGTAAGGGATGTAGCAAGCCGGCTGGAGGTTGATGGGTCGACTTCAACTGGGAACATGCAGGACAAGAGGCCACATACCTTTCCACAGTTGTTCTCCACCCTGGCCACCAGTACCTTTGGGCTATCAAATGTTGCGTGGCAGAGACCACGGGATGTCCTGAGCTGCGAGACGTGTGGACCCAATTGAGCACTGCCGTTCGTAAAGAACAAGGAACATACATCCTACCTGCAGGGCATCCTTGGGGAGGTGCACCATCTCCTCCTGAGGGCTGGCGTTGGGCAGATCAGACTGCCGGTAGAGGGCGTCTGCTTTTGTGTTTTTCTTTTCTGGAAGGTAGGTCACTTTGAAATCAAATCGAGTGAAAAACATAGCCCACCGGGCCTGGCGCAGATTCAACCTTTTTGCCTTCTGCAGGTACTCAAGGTTCCGGTGGTCCGTGAACACCTGAAAGGGGTGACAGGCTCCCTCCAGCCAGTGCCTCCACTCTTCTAATGCCAATTTTATGGCAAGCAGCTCCCTGTCTCTGCCGTCATAATTTCGTTCTGCGGGGTTAAGTTTTTTTGATAGAAAACTGCTGGATAGGCTACTGCTGGATAGCTGTTACCTTCCTCTCATCCATGGCGACCTCCCCTGGCCGGATGACATATCCTAGGAACTGCACATGGTTCTGGTGGAATTCACATTTCTCACCATTAGCATATAAGCTATATTCACATAATCTTTGCAGCACCTGGTGTACATGGGATATATGCTGAGAAAGGGTAGGGGAATATATTAGAATGTCGTCAATGTAGACAACCACGAATCGATTAACCATATCCCGGAAGACAGTGTTCATGAAGGAATGAAATATGGAGGGGCTGTTGACCAACCCATATGGCATCACGAGATACTCGAATTGACCTGTGGAGGTGACGAAAGAGCTTTTCCACTCGTCCCCCCGTTGGATTCTCATGAGGATTATAGGCGCTTCGAAGGTCTAACTTAGTAAAGATCATGGCCTTTCTGAGTTGTTCCAGTGCGGAGGGGATTAGTGGCAGGGGCTCTCTTTGTTTTACAGTGATAGCGTTTAGAGATCGATAATTGATACAAGGATAGAGACCCCCATCCTTCTTCTTAATGAAGAAAAACCCTGTGGTGATCGGGGACATGGATGGAAGGATTATACCTTGAGAGAGGCCCTCTTTGACGTACGTCTCCATGGCCTCCTCAGCGATGGAGAGGGGGTACAGGTGACCTTTGGGAAGGGGCACTCCCTTGAGGAGGTCGATGGCACAGTCGCATTCCTGGTGAGGTGGTAGGTTGAAAGAGAGTGCCTTGCTGAAAACATCCTGATAATCTGAATAGTCTAACGGGATCTGAGAAAGATCTTCTGGTTCGGGGCTCTCAATTGAGGTGGCCTGGCAAGCTATGGTTAAACATTGACTTAGACAATGGATTGACCAGGTGGCAAGCTCACCCGTCCTCCAGTCGATGAGAGGATTATGTTGGCATAACCACAGATGGCCAAGGAGGAGGGGGTCCTTTGTCACAGGGAGGACCAGGAAGTCGAGGGTTTCCACATGTAATACACCTAATTGGAGCCTAATGGGACCGATGCGATGAGTCACCCTACCTCCTTGAAGGGGCTCTCCACTAACACCTAGCACCATGATGGGGTTGGTGAGAACCTGCAAAGGCACTTTGATCTCCTGGGCCAGAGACAGACTGATAAAGATCCCTGCAGCCCCTGAATCAATCAGCGCTTCAGTGTGTTGCCCCTCACATGAACCAGTAACAACTATGGGGATGGCATCCTGAACTAGAGAAACCCCCAGAAACTAGGAGAAGCCTACCTTGGTGTGGGCAGCAGGGCGTGGTGGTCGGACAGGGCATGTACGCAGCAGATGTCCAGCCTCTCCACAGTATAGGCACAGCCCTTGGGTTGTGCGACGGTGCCACTCACTGGAAGAGAGAGGAGTGCGTCCTAGCTACATAGGCTCTACCGGCTCCTCCAAGATGGCTGGTTGGGTTGCAGCTGTTGGTTGGCATGGGCGTCAGCGACAGCGCTCTCTTATACTGTTGTCAATAGTAACCGAGAGCCCAATATAATCCTCAAAGGATAAAAGAGAAGTCAGTTCATCCTGCACTTCTGGGTTGAGCGCACGCCGATACCTTTAAATGTGTGCTGGAAATCGCATGCCAATTTGAGGAGCGGACTGTCGTCCATCCAAAGTGCGGTGGCCCAATCACGCCACTTCCAGTAATAGATATGACGAAACGTACCCGGGCTGTCTCCTCTGTAAAACGCTCTGGATGCTCCTCTATGTATAATCCACACTGCATCAGGAAAGCCTGACATTGATCTGGATTGCCATTGTATTTTTCGGGCATGGCGACGGGAACCAAAGCAAATGCGGGAGAAGAGAAAGGTAAGCTGATCGGAGCAGCTCGGGCTTCCACGAGCTGAGTTACCAGAGACGTTAAGTGATCGACCTGCTGCTGCAGCAGCCTTTGATTCTCCACGGGGTCCATGGTATGGCGAAGTATTCTGTGACGTCCGGACACCAGAAAGGAGGCAGACCCCGTAATGTGGGAGAAGGGTTTATTGGACAGTAAGCCGAGTGCACCAAAAGCCAAAAGGGAAATCCAAGCAGGTAGTCAAGTCGAGCGCGGAGAGTCTCAAGCCGGTGAGTTCAGTCCTACAGGCAGAGACAGGACGTGGAGACAAAAGGATGGGAGAGAGGACGAAGGCAGACCAGGAAGGCAGGGAAGGACAGGCAAGCGGGGCAGGCAGGACCAGGCAGGGAGGCAAGGTTGACCAGGGAAGCAGGGCAGGCAGGACAGCAGGGTACGACGAGGCAGGCAGGGAGGGAAGACAAGAGACAATGAAATGCTCAGTAGATGTCATTTGCATGGCAACAATACTTCGCAACACTCTGCGGTACAATTCAGATTTAACTAGTGCATTAGATTTGTGCTAATTGCTAGCAGCTGTGTTGCCCCGCCGCTGTGGGCGTGACAAATACCATCATGCACACCTCATCCAGAGTTTATTGCATCATTTTCTGATGCAATGCAGTACTACTTTCAGGCGGCTGCTGAACATAAGAACATAAGAAATTTACAAATGAGAGGAGGCCATTCGGCCCATCAAGCTCGTTTGGGGAGAACTTAACTAATAGCTCAGAGTTGTTAAAATCTTATCTAGCTCTGATTTAAAGGAACCCATGGTTTTAGCTTCCGCTACACTAGCAGGAAGATACTCTAACTACACGCTGTGTAAAGAAGTGCTTCCTCAAATTTGTTTTAAATTGTTCTCCCGCTAATTTCCACTTATGGTCACGAGTTCTAGTATTTAGACTAATATTGAAATAGTCATTTGGCTGAACAGCATCCAGACCCGTTAGAATCTTATAGACCTGAATCATATCCCCCCTTATTCTCCTTTGCTCAAGGCTAAACAGATTCAGTTCCGCTAACCTCTCCTCATATGACATTCCTCTAAGACCAGGAATCATTCTCATAGCTCTTCGTTACACCATTTCTAAGGCAGCAATGTCATTCTTGAGGTATGGTGACCAAATCCATAATTATTGTTTACATCACGAAATGCATGCAATAGTAATAGGCCTACGGTTAATACCTGTAAAAAATCAAGTCATAGACTATTTCTTAGATTTCTTTGCCTGTCTCTTGTACAGCTGTTCGGGAGCATCTCTGGGGAGTGTCCAGCAGTAGTCAGCCAGCAGGGTAGTGGACCATTTTCCCTGGTATCTTTGTTCCATTGTTGGAGTCTTGAACCTAGCAAACCAGGTCATTTAGTTCTTCTTGTATTATTCTGTCTGGGGTTGATGATGCACCACAGTGAAAATCTGGCTCACTGCATGCTGACGGACCAGGAGAAGAACAGGTTGGCTCACCCTCATCCTCATCAGCTGAATCAAGAGAATATTCTGCTGGAGGTTCTGGAATAGGAAGTCCCTCACCATGTGGAACTGTTCTCAATGCAGACGGAATGTTGTGGTTGACTATTCTTGACTTCTTTTGCTTTGTTATCCCGCTGGAAAGAGGAGGAACCAAGCAGAAGTAACAGTCATTTGTGTGGTTGCTTGGCTCTCTCCACACCATAGGGACTGCAAACAGCATTGATGGTCTTTTGCCATTCAACCACTGTGAAAGCTGTGTTGTTGTACATGTAGCACAGCATATATGCAGGGCCCAAGACTTGTCTTGGTTGCCAATTTTGCATCTGAAGTAAAGATGATATGCCTTCTTCACTTGAGAAGTGATACCTTTCTTTTGGTTGGCAAATATCACTTCCCCACAAATATAGCAAAAATTGTCCAAGGTATTAATGCACTTTCGAGGCATTAGTATTCTTTATTGTAACTAAATGGATAAAATAATATCAGTTTTATGTAAAAGTAGCTTAAACTGTATCCCATGAAGTCTGAAATAATTTAAATGCTCAACGACTGCGCTTTATATAGTACACTGCTGACGTCAGCTTACTTCAGCTTACTAACTAGCATTACTGGAAAAATAATGGAAGCTATAATTCAAGTGAAAATGGTAGATTACCTAGATGCAAATAACATTATAAAGGATAGCCAACATGGATTTAGGAGAGGTAGATCCTGCTTAACGAATCTACTTGAGTTCTTTGAGGAAGCTACAAGAGAAATCGATCACAAAAAGGCCTATGATGTGATTTACTTAGATTTCCAGAAAGCCTTTGATGTTGTCCCCCACAAACGGCTCTTGCTAAAGCTTAAAGCTGCAGGGATTTTAGGAACTGTGGCAGCTTGGATCGAAAACTGGCTAACTGACAGGAAGCAGTGAGTAGTTATTAGAGGCACAATGTCACAGTGGGCCTCCGTTCATAGTGGGGTACCGCAGGGTTCAATTTTAGGACCACTATTGTTCCTAATTTACATTAATGATATTGACACAAATACATACAGTAAACTGGTTAAATTTGCAGACGACACCAAGGTGGGCGGTGTAGCAGATACTGATCTAGCAGCAGAGAGGCTTCCACGTGATCTGGATTTAATTAGCGAATGGGCTGATACTTGGCAGATGAAATTTAACACAGATAAATGTAAGGTAATCCATGCAGAGAGCAGAAATATAAAGTACAGATATTTTATGGGTTCCACTGAAATAAAGGTAGCTGATTACGAGAAAGATCTCGGTATGTATGTTGATGCTTCCATGTCCCACTCTCTCCAGTGTGGGGAAGCAATAAAATAAGCCAACAGAATGTTGGGTTATATCTCTAGGTGTGTGGAGTTTAAGTCAAGGGAGGTGATGTTACACTTATATAATTCCTTGGTAAGACCACACCTTGAATACTGTGTGCAGGTTTGGACACCATACCTCAAGAAGGACATTGCAGCCTTAGAAAAGGTGCAACGAAGAGCTACGAGAATGATTCCTTGTCTTAGAGGAATGTCTTATGAGGAGAGGTTAGCGGAACTGAATCTGTTTAGCCTTGAGCAAAGGAGACTAAGAGGGGATATGATTCAGGTCTATAAGATTCTAACGGGTCTGGATGCTGTTCAGCCAAATGACTATTTCAATATTAGTCTAAATACTAGAACTCGTGGACATAAGTGGAAATTAGCGGGAGAACAATTTAAAACAAATTTGAGGAAGAACTTCTTTACACAGCGTGTAGTTAGAGTATGGAATAGTCTTCCTGCTAGTGTAGCGGAAGCTAAAACCATGGGTTCCTTTAAATCAGAGCTAGATAAGATTTTAACAACTCTGAGCTATTAGTTAAGTTCTCCCCAAATGAGCTTGATGGGCCGAATGGCCTCCTCTCGTTTGTAAATTTCTTATGTTCTTATGTTCTTATTGCAGATTACAAAAAAACAAGCTAATTTTCAATTGTCATTGATACCCAGTCACTTTAACACTGGTGCTTACATTATCCCCCCCTCCCACACACACACTTTTACATACAGTGATTCTCTTATGACTTAATTTTAAATTCTTAATTTTATTTTACTTCATCTTCTTATACTCCAATGCTGAGAAACTATTCCTGCTTATCCTGTCGTCCAACACATTTCATTGTAATGTTGACCCTATAGTAACATACATATGAGAGATAAATGGAAACTTGAAACTATGGGAAGACAAAAACCAAACCAAGGCACAGAACGGGGGGAAACTAACAAAAACCAGAGAACTGGACAGAGAACCAGGAGGTGGAATAAGAAGGAAGCAAGGACAGATAGGGTAAACAGGAGGAGCTGGGCCACCAGATGAGGGAACACAAGGAACAAAACTTGGGGACCAGGAACAAATTTGGGCTGAGCGGCGGCATGGTTGGAGCTGGAAGCGAGTTTGCAGACTTCGCAGAATGAGGACTGGAGGGCGACGAGGGAACTGCCAGACGAGGACTGGAGGTTGACAGAGGACCTGGGTCTGGGTGGCTGGCCTGACTGGTGTATCCCTGTCTCCCCCTACAGGAGACAGAGATCTGGCCTGACCCCAAACTGGACTTCTGCCTGCACTGTAGACAGCATAGGTGCTTGGGGCCTAATTGACCAAAGCCGTGAGTGAAGGCAGGAACACAGAATGTGGGACTCAGATCCAGGGACATCCTCTAAGCCCATCCCCACTAGGCAGGGAGTGACTTCAGGTGGTACTGCAGGGGCCAGGATGGGCTCTGGGGGCTCTGCAGGGGAAAGGTCAGGATGAGGGGGCCACTGTGGGAACTTGGGTGGAGCATGAGCAAGGCACTGTGGGCCGGGCTCAGACAGCTCAGGAGCGAACTGCTTCCTCTGCCTCCTCTTTTTGGGAGGGGGCCCTGGTGAGGCCCTTACAGGAGGTGAGGAAAATCCCCTGTCCCCTTCAAGACTAAAAACAGCTGAGGTAACCCATACTGGGCCAGAGACTCAAGGCCGTGGGCAGGGCTCTGAGGATGTGGTGGGTTCCACTGGGCAGGGCTCTGAGGATGCGGCAGCAATTTTACTTGAACCTGGGTCAGGTATCCCTGACAACTTTGCCAGGTCTAATAGGTGCCAAAACACTACTCTACAGACCTCTACAGACCAGTAGAGAGCTGGAGGAGCTGTTTGTCAGCTTCTGTCAGAGTCTGGAATAACCAGGGGGACTGGAGGACAGTTGGAGTCTGACAGACATTTCCAGATTGTCTGTAGAGTGCAAAGTTTCTTAACACAAGCCTGAATGGAGGTTAGAACTTGAGGGGCAGGTATCAATGGGGTCAAAAGCAAATGGGGGAAACAAGCAACTACAAAAACTTCAAAAAGGTAACAAGAGGGAAAAATGCAAAACTAGAAAAAAAAGAAAACGGCAACAGCAGCAACAACACAGAGTAATTTGAACACATTCTAAAACAATGACCCACAGGGGGAATGAACTAAAGCCCGAATTTAAATACACACTGAAAACCAGAACCAGGAATAACAAGGGACAGGTGCAACTCATAATCAATAAACCAATCAAGGGAGGTGCAGGAAAACTAAATGAACACAGAACTGTGACATAGCAAACCTTAAAGACTAAGAGTACATAGCAAACACTAGGGTAACACCAGTGGCCTGTACTACAAAGCGGGGTTACTGGCTTACCAGGGTAACTTGTCAGATTTAAGGTACCACAGTTTAAATGAACTTCATATTCGTTCATTTACATTTTGCCCAGACTACCTTAAATTGGACAAGTTACCACGATAAACCAGTAACCCCGCTTCGTAGTCGAGGCTGGCTCTACGCAGGGGCAAGAGGGGGCAGCGCCCCCTCAAATAAATGTCTTGCCCCCTCAAATCAAAATTTTGAAATGTTGAGAAAGCACATGTTAATATACTCACAAAATGAATATATTACAAGTTGATAAAATGATCTGCTGTAGCGGAAAAATCCACCGAAAAAGGGACACTACACAATACGGTATTAGATTTCCCTCATGTCTCTGTCCCTCTGCTGTGTGTATTCATTCACAGGCTGCAGCGCACGCACACACACACACACACACACACTCCTCCCCTGAGCCCTCGGTAGACATCCAATCACCGTCCGTATGCAAATGAGTCAAGACGTAGCCTAACGTAGTGTCGTGTCGGATTTCAGCGCGGTCACGGAGTGGAAAGACTTTGAAGAAGCTGCATCGTTTTTTCAGTTACAACAAGCACAGCGATGAGTCCACGTCCGCTGAATTTGACAGACTGAAGACAAATTACCGTTGTCTGACAGACCCCTACGTAAAGCCCCGCCCCACACTGTAGTTCTATACTGCTTTGTTTCAAATAATCACAGCAGTTTTTACAAAGCCAGCTTACTTACTTTACACTCCAGCTTTCATCAGCTCACAAAGAGAAAGTTACTTCTGCAATGCATCCATTTTTCAGAGTTTTTAAAAAGTGTAGTGCTGCTCCTACCTGTACTAACAGTAGTAGCAATGATACTGCTGCTAGTACATCAGAGACAGCTACTACTAGTAATACTACTACTTCAGCATCAGCAAGCACTGCTTCTCCTGTTCCTCCCCCAACATATGCTGTCCGAAAGCAGCCTGCTCAGCTACCCAGTGACTTAAATAGCAATGCACCATCTCAGCCAGTACTGGGTAGCTACCCAAAGCGTGCATTTGCTACAACATTAAGATCATTCAATCCTGTCTGGTACCGCACACGACCATGGCTAGAATACTCTGTTGAGCGAGATGCCTGCTTCTGTTTCCCCTGTCGGAAATATGGCAGCATTGTTAATGAGAGGGATGTTGTTTTTACTTTAACTGGTTTTAACAACTGGAAAGCAGCCCTTGATCGAGACAAGGGGCTACAGAGGCATGTGTCCAGCCACAACCATGTGCATGCTTCAATTGTATGGACTCAGCACAAAAGCAGAGAGACCACAGGGGGAACTGTTGAATCCCTGTTGGTTGGTAAAACACAACTTGAAAAAAACCATTACTATGTCAAGCGTGTGGGCAGTGCTGTTAAGTTTCTCTGTGTGAATGAGTTGGGGCTCCGTGGGACTGCAGAAACCTTGAGGCCAAATGAAGCAGTTAATGATGACATCGCTTCAGGTCTCTTTCTGAAACTAATGGAGTATACCTTAAAGAAGGATGAGAAGCTAGCAAGCATTGCTAAGGGTATCCCAAAGAATGCAAAATACACATGTATGGATATCCAAAATGAAATTATTCAAACACTGGCAGACATGGTGCTTAGAGATGTAGGATCACACATGCACATATCACAGGGCCTAAATTCCAGGTGGCCTGAGACAAGGCCGAGCCTGGTACGAGAGGCACCAAAGGGGGGTTACACACATAAACACACACACACAGATATCAAGGGAGGCCAGCACTCCAACTTTTATTGCCCAAAGATTTAGGGACCTACAGACAAGCAGAGTGGACTTCACGGACAGGTGTCCCTCGACTTGGCACACAACCCCCTCCCCATACATTCTGCCTTACATTTCACTCACCCAACAGACAAACACCCTAAAGGAAGTTTCATTTCAGTTTGGCTTTTGTATACCCTGTATATTGATTTACTCACGACTACTAGTCTCAATATACAGATAGGTTATGTTTGTATGTGTCCTTAGACAATCTTAGTGTTTTGTGTGCCACCCTTATAACCATGTTCACAGAGTATCACCTATTTTACCCCTTTGCACTTGAACACATATAAATTTAAATAAATAGATAGGTATAGCTACCATTGTATACACTCACCTAAAGGATTATTAGGAACACCTGTTCAATTTCTCATTAATGCAATTATCTAATCAACCAATCACATGGCAGTTGCTTCAATGCATTTAGGGGTGTGGTCCTGGTCAAGACAATCTCCTGAACTCCAAACTGAATGTCAGAATGGGAAAGAAAGGTGATTTAAGCAATTTTGAGCGTGGCATGGTTGTTGGTGCCAGACGGGCCGGTCTGAGTATTTCACAATCTGCTCAGTTACTGGGATTTTCACGCACAACCATTTCTAGGGTTTACAAAGAATGGTGTGCAAAGGGAAAAACATCCAGTATGCGGCAGTCCTGTGGGCGAAAATGCCTTGTTGATGCTAGAGGTCAGAGGAGAATGGGCCGACTGATTCAAGCTGATAGAAGAGCAACTTTGACTGAAATAACCACTCGTTACAACCGAGGTATGCAGCAAAGCATTTGTGAAGCCACAACACGCACAACGTTGAGGCGGATGGGCTACAACAGCAGAAGACCCCACCGGGTACCACTCATCTCCACTACAAATAGGAAAAAGAGGCTACAATTTGCACGAGCTCACCAAAATTGGACAGTTGAAGACTGGAAAAATGTTGCCTGGTCTGATGAGTCTCGATTTCTGTTGAGACATTCAAATGGTAGAGTCAGAATTTGACGTAAACAGAATGAGAACATGGATCCATCATGCCTTGTTACCACTGTGCAGGCTGGTGGTGGTGGTGTAATGGTGTGGGGGATGTTTTCTTGGCACACTTTAGGCCCCTTAGTGCCAATTGGGCATCGTTTAAATGCCACGGCCTACCTGAGCATTGTTTCTGACCATGTCCATCCCTTTATGACCACCATGTACCCATCCTCTGATGGCTACTTCCAGCAGGATAATGCACCATGTCACAAAGCTCGAATCATTTCAAATTGGTTTCTTGAACATGACAATGAGTTCACTGTACTACAATGGCCCCCACAGTCACCAGATCTCAACCCAATAGAGCATCTTTGGGATGTGGTGGAACGGGAGCTTCGTGCCCTGGATGTGCATCCCACAAATCTCCATCAACTGCAAGATGCTATCCTATCAATATGGGCCAACATTTCTAAAGAATGCTTTCAGCACCTTGTTGAATCAATGCCATGTAGAATTAAGGCAGTTCTGAAGGCGAAAGGGGGTCAAACACTGTATTAGTATGGTGTTCCTAATAATCCTTTAGGTGAGTGTATATGTTCTCATGGTATACCAGAAGAATCTGGAAAGTGAATGTAACCAATGTGTCCTAACTAGAGTCTTCTTTGTTAAAACCCCCCCTTCTCTTCCAACATTCCTTTGTGGTCCTTATCTGATCTTGGTGGACGGTTACCAAGTTTCTTTGTTTCTACCATGCTATGTTAAAAGAACTGAATTAAGGTGTATTTTATCCATTCTGGAGAAGATGAATTGGCATAAGCCACACCAAACAAAATATGTTGTTTCCAGATGTGCAACTTATATTGTTATTACCACAAACTAACGGCCACGCCTATCTATGGATAAGATGTGCTGTTTGTAATATGAATATTTGATGTAATATCTGCACAAAGTGTAACATCTGTTGAGGTGCAACCCAAAACACCTGTATCCCATACTAATGTGAATGAGTCACATAGATAAAATAATTAATTGTTTAATCAATTAATGCAGATGGTATGAGGTATGTACCTGTGAAGCTGGTATGGCATATTTGGTGTCAAACTGATGGAAAATCACTCCTGATTCTAAATCTGGTCAGTGATTACCATAAAAGTGGATGTATCAAAAGTTATAACAGCTTAATGAAAATCATCAGTAAAGGGGGAATCAGTCGGGCCATAAATCCCAAAAGGACTGATACAGACCCCCTTCCGAAAGCCCGCCAAATGGATGGCCAGCCATTGGGCCAGGATTCGAATTCCTGGTCATCCCTATTCATGAACCTTAGACCATAAAAACCTGGACCTCAGAACAAAGCAGCGGTCATTGCATTTTCATAATTACATTGTTTGTTTTATTCCGTTATTTCGTGTTTGTTGTTGTGTTAGGTGTAATGTCTGTCTTATGTTAGTTGTAGTGGTAGCTAGGAATAAATGCATGTCTTTTACACAACTTTAGCCTCCGTCATTGAGTGTCTCATAATAAGTTCCTGCCTTTGTGCGATCTTGCTACATGCTCTGAACCTCAAACTTGCCTGAAACATCGCGAGACTCTCTCTCATCGGCCGTGAGGGGGGCTTCGCTACCCATTGTTTACATTACCTGGTGACGCAGCTCGGTGGACGAGCCTTCTAACCCAGGTTACTAAGTGATACTGGTAATTAGTGAATCCCATTTAAGTCTCACATTAACAGACTCACGGGGATACCGCAATCGAGTTTGGAGGAGCCGACCATTCGGCATAACAATTGATTAATAATCGGCATTAAATAATAATTAATTAAACTTTAATTAATTCAAACATATTGGTGGAGAATCTTAAAATTTATTTGAGCTAATAATTCCTACAGAGAGGTCAGGAAAAAATATGAAAATGCTGATTCTGCAGGGTTCTGCCTCAAAAGTGATGAGACCAGGGACAGGTGCAATGTGGAAAATTTGTCTGTGATGATTCGCTTTGTGAGCAATTCCATGCCAGAGGAGCATCTTATTGGGTTGCTTGACTTGCATCAACTTGATGCAGAGTATATCACCTCTGAGATATTACCACACCTTTCTGATGCTGGCTACAGTGCTGACAACATACTGTACTTAGCCAGTGTTATGATGGGGCTTCTGTGATGAGTGGGGTAAAAGGTGGTGTACAAGCTCTGCTCCAAAAGAAGCTATCTAGATATGTTCCATATATCCACTGCTACAACCACCAGCTGCACCTAATAATTGTCATGCCATGCAGAGTGAACCATGTGCAAAAAGATTTTTTGACCTCTCTAGTTCACTCTACAAGTTTTTTCAGCACCACCATGTGTCTGAGAAATATGATGCACCTCATCGTAAAAGGCTGCTTGAAATCCGATGGACAGGCCACTATGAGGTGACAAAGTGTATTGTTGAAAATCAAAACCATATTCTCAGTATTCTATCTGAGATGACAGAGGATGAAGATGCTGCAGTTGACCTGTGCACTGAGGCATCGGGCCTGCTATGTCAAATTAGAAGGCATCACTTCTTTGAGACTGGAGAGTTTCTAGTGCAGGTGCTTGGTGTCTTAAAACCAGCAAATGCAATTCTACAGTCTCAGTCAGTGGATATGTGCAGTGCTTCTGAGGTTGTTGGTGCAGCACTGGAGTCCCTAAAAAACATTCCTAAAGATGAGTATTGGGCAGAGTTATCTGAGGCGGCTGCTGGAGATGATTCGCATCTTCCAAAGAAAAGAAGAACAATGAGCAAACACCTCGGTCAAAGTGTTGTGCTCTCAACTGTGGGCCATACAGACTTTGATAATCTTTCCCTTAATCCCTATCAGTCTCTGAAAAGATCTCTGCTCAACATCCTTGACAGGGCCATTTTAGAAAGATTTTCACTGAGGAATGTTGACCTGATGAAAGCCATATCTAGTCTTGCACCCAAATCTAGTGCATTTCTAGATTCAACTCAGTTGCAGCCTCTGGCTGTGCTGGTTGGCACAGTGGCAGACAATGCAAGTCTGAAAAATGAAATCCTTGTGGCAAAACAGATGTTGCTCAGAAAATGTCCAAATGAAGCAGACCTGTCCTCTGTGTGTAAACACCTGCAAGAGTACAAAGAAGCCTTTCCTGAATTACATAAATTGTATGTAACAGCCCTGGTAATTGGTGTGTCTTCAGCAGCCTGTGAGAGTTCCTTCTCCACATTGTCACGGGTTCTAACCCCCTATCGTCACACCATGTCACACAAAAGAAAGCAGAATTTGGTGATCTTGGCCCATGAGAAGTCCAAAACAAATAATTGGACATGGATGAATTTGTGAAAGTTTTTGCGAAGGGAAATAGGAGACTGTTGTTGTACAGTGGATTGGAGAGAAGAGAGCTGTTCATTTACTATAAAAAATAACAAAAAAAATAAAAAATATAAAAAAACATAATATGATCTGTTCAATAGCCCATCTGCTTTAACTTAGTTTTTTTTTATTATTCATAAGACAACCTTTCAGTTTTGTAAATATTCTAGTTATAGTGTGTTAAGTCTTACTTTAGGTTAAACGTTTTTGAGAATTAGACCATCCAGCTAAGATAAATGTTATGTCGTTGATTGGTAAAATCTGGATTAAGGATATTTTATTTTATTTAGTTTTATTTATTTAATTTTTATTTTTCAGTTTCCCCCCTGAGGGATTGCCACCTTATTGTGGTCAGGGGGTTTGCGTGCCTCAGTGACCTTAAGAGCTATACCAGCAGGAGCTTACTCATCAAGTGGGACACCCAAGTTGGACAAGTCTGAAGGTAGAGGCCTGACAAAGTGCAATCCACTTCTCCAGGCTTTGGACGCAGCTAACAACACAATTCAGCAAGGACAATACTGTTACTATAAGCACAGGGAAAAAAACAGTGCTCGAACATGATGTGTACACATGATGCCCCCTTCACATTTCTGACTGCCCCCCCATATGTGCCTGTCTAGAACCGGCTCTGACCTCGTTGCTGCTGAGCCATGAGCTACCAAACAAATTTAGTTGTATTTCTGATACAATGACAACAATAAAGTCTCTCTCTATTGGTATCGGCCAGTACAGTGCAAGTCAACCAAATGTCAATGGAAAATGATGACCCTTAATTATTGCTTTGCACACCCGTGTACTAAACAGAAATATCTGCGTTGTGCTAATATTTTAATGTTAGCAAAAACAATGCTAGAAGTGCATTTTGCAAACATTGCTCTGCTAAAATTTCACGAGGAGGACCTACTAATAAGCATTTCAACCCAACAAATTTGAATGTTCACCTTATGGCAAGCAAGAGTATAAAGAGTTTCTGAAAAACAAATCATTTCCAATAAACAATGTTGCAATACTGCCGAATAATGCTAGTCCATCAGTGACGCAAGCATTTTATAGCAAAAGAAAATTCAGTTCAGGCATTGCCAAACCAAAAGATATTACTCGGAAAATTACGGAGTTTGTCACGCTTAGTGACAACGATTAGTGTTACGCCGGGCGTGCGGGGCGAGTGCGGAAGCAGGCAAGCCAAGTCGTAAATATGGAGAAAACGGGGATTTATTCCGAGGAAGACAAACCAACACGACGTAACAACAACATCAATGACTGGACTGGGGAAAACAAACGGAAACGCGGACTAAATACAATGGACTAATGACAACAATCAGGAACAGCTGGTGAACACGGGGAATCCACATGCGGTTAACGAGGGGGCGTGGCACACAAGGGGAGCGGACGATCGGGGCATGACAGGACCCCCCCCCAAAGGCGCGCACTCCGGGCGCGCCTAAGGGGAACAGAGCGACGGGGATCGGGGACACGACGGTACCTGGGAAGACAAAAAAAAAAAAAAACAACAACAACTTCCACGGGGCACAGGGAACAGTATGGATACACAGAACTGGCACAAGGTGGACAACTCAAACCATAAACCACAAATCATCGGGAACGCAGACAAACACAAAGACACCAATGACGGAAACACGGGACCCGGGGACACGGAACCTGGACAGATAAAAGCAAAAAACACTTAACGAAGCACAGGGAACAAGACAGACACGCAGAACAGACACAGGGACAACAACTCCGACAACCACCGACAAACCATGGGGAAAGCGGACAGACAGACCAAGAAGGGAGACACAGAGGGGACAGAAAACGGAGGAACAGGATGAGGAGGGAACACAGGAGACACCGAGGGCCGAGGAGCAAAGACAGGAGGGACAAAGGGACCAGAAGGGAACGGAGGAGACACAGAGGGATGAGGAGGAACCACAGGGGGCACAAAGGGACCAACTAAAGACGAGGGCACTGAGGGATGAAGGGGAAACATGGAGGGCACAAAGGAACCAGAAGGGAACAACGGTGACAAAGGACGGGGAGTGAACACAGGGGCCAAGGGATCTAAGGGCAGGGGGCAACAGGAGGCAGAGGGGCTCTTTGGGGCTTGGGAAGTAGGGCATGCTGGGGAAGCTGGTCTCTGCAGGGCCGGAACAGGGACTGAGGGTGGCGAGGATACAGGTAAAGGGGCTGGTGGAGGTGGTAAGGAGGGGACGGAGGGGAGAGTCGCAGGCGAAGGACCCGCAGGCCGTGGAGGGGACACCGGCAGGCGGGCTGTGTCCGACTGAGCAGGTGCCCCAGATGAAACCGGGGCCAACAGCCCAGCCGGAGCTTGAGGAAGGAAGGGGGACTCCGAGAGCCTACCCCGGCGTCGATGCCCCCTCCCTTTCCGGGAGACCGAAAGGCGGTAGCATGGCCGCGAAACACCGCGCTGATGTGCCGGTGGCAGGGGTGACCCCCTGCAGGGGTCCCCAGGGGGAGCTGCCGGGGACGTCAAGAAGATCCCCGAGGGGTCCCACTCAAGCTCCTCCTCTACCTCCACTACAGAGGGAAGAGCAGTAGTCTGGAATTCGGGGACCTCCTCGGGGATTGGGGTCATGGGAACTGGAGGCACGGGGACTGAGGCCGAGGGAGCCGGGACCGGGGGGACCGAGGCCAAGGGAGCCGGGACCGGGGGGATCAAGGCCGAGGGGTGTGGTGCGGGCGGAGCCAGGGCCAGCTCCTTAGAAGGGGGCGCCAGAGCATGAGCCGCGGGGAACACTGCAGGGGCCGCTGGGAGCTGATCGGGGGACACTGCAGGGGCCGCTGGGAGCTGAGCGGGGGACACTGCAGGGGCCGCTGGGAGCTGAGCGGGGGACACTGCAGGGGCCGCTGGGAGCTGAGCGGGGGACACTGCAGGGGCCGCTGGGAGCTGAGCGGGGAGCACAGGGGGCTGCACGGGGAACGCTGCGGCGCCAGCAGGGGGCGCCAACTCCGGACCAACAGGGGGCGCTAAGGGCGCCACAGGCTCCAGACCAACAGGAGGCACTACAGGCACCTCGGGGAATGCCGCAGGAGCCTCGGGGGGCGCCGCAGGAGCAGCAGGAGCCTCGGGGGGCGCCACAGGAGCAGCGGGCTCCAGGCCAACAGGGGGCGCGACAGGTGCTGCCGGCACAGGCGTCTCTGGGGCTGCCGCAGATACGTGGCCAGCAGGGGCCAGTACGGGGACCTCCGGGACCGCTGGGGGCTGAGCAGGGGCCGCGGGCACCGTAGCCGCAGCAGCAGGGGCCGCGGGCACCGTAGCCGCAGCAGCAGGGGCCGCGGGCACCGTAGCCGCAGCAGCAGGGGCCTCGAGGAACTGAGCAGGCAACACAGGGGCGACGGGGACCTCGGGGGTCACAGCAGGCGCCTCAGGAGCGCACACAGGTGCCTCTGGGGGTGCCGCAGGAGCAGGAGACGACACGGGGGCCTCTGCAGGCGCAGGAGTCACGGGGAGCACTGGAGTCACGGGGAGCACTGCAGTCACGGGGAGCACTGCAGTCACGGGGAGCACTGCAGTCACGGGGAGCACTGGAGTCTGCAAAGGGGACTGGGCAGGGGGCACCCACTCCAGGCCAGCAGGGGGTAGTGCAGCTGGAGCAGGCGGCACAGGTACCTCGGGGGTCGGCAGAGCAGGGGGCACTGCCGGCACGGGAACCACAGGGGGCGTAGGAGCAGCAGGCGCCACGGGGGGCACCGCAGGAGCAAGAGACACAGGCACCTCGGGGGCCGCAGCAGGCGCTTCGGGGGCCTCCAAGGTCGCTGGAGCCTGAGTGGGGACCACAGGAGCTGTAGTAGCCTCAGAGGGCGGCAACGCAGCAGGGGCGGCATCCTCCTCTGGAGGGGCCAGCTTCGACCGCACCCAGAGGAGCTTCCTTAAGGTCCCCTCCGCCCTCTCCAACTGCTGAGGTGAAGCTGTTGGAGAGACGGTGGCGAATTCCCTCTGGAGCTGTTCCAGAAGCGCAACTGCCTCTGGGGAGTCCCTTACTGCAGGCTCACCTACCACCCGCCAGTATAGTCCCTGGAGAGCGAAGAACTTCCTGGCGGTATCAAGGCAGGACTGGGGCGCTGCAGCCTCAGGGAACGCGGGGGTCGCTGCAGCCTCAGGGAACGCGGGGGTCGCTGCAGCCTCAGGGAACGCGGGGGTCGCTGCAGCCTCAGGGAACGCGGGGGTCGCTGCAGCCTCAGGGAACGCGGGGGTCGCTGCAGCCTCAGGGAACGCGGGGGTCGCTGCAGCCTCAGGAAACGCGGGGGTCGCTGCAGCCTCAGGAAACGCGGGGGTCGCTGCAGCCTCAGGAAACGCGGGGGTCGCTGCAGCCTCAGGAAACGCGGGGGTCGGATGGGCTTCGGGTGACATCAGTGAAGCAGGAGAGCTCAGAACGGTGTTGGACACGCCCCTCTGTTTGCGACGCTTCCGTGTTCTTCGTGGGACAGAGACAGCAGGGGCGATGGGGACTTCGGACTGCTCGGACGGCGAAAGAAGAAGCCCTCCGCAGTCCACGTACACCTGCCTGTGCATGCTCTCCGCTGCCCTGCTTCTGAGTGTCGCGAGGTCCCGCCGCGCTGCTTTCACCTGGTTTGCGTCATCCGGTGGGGAAATCCCTTCTAGGACGTCGCGGACACGGAAAGCAAGGGCTCTGGCAGCTGGGTCCTCCCTCACCTCCGGCTGCTGGAGCCAATAAAGTACCTCATCGGTGAGTTGAAGATACGCGTCTTCCGTAAGGTGAGGCATCTTTTTGTAGAGTCCGGTCATTCTGTTACGCCGGGCGTGCGGGGCGAGTGCGGAAGCAGGCAAGCCAAGTCGTAAATATGGAGAAAACGGGGATTTATTCCGAGGAAGACAAACCAACACGACGTAACAACAACATCAATGACCGGACTGGGGAAAACAAACGGAAACGCGGACTAAATACAATGGACTAATGACAACAATCAGGAACAGCTGGTGAACACGGGGAATCCACATGCGGTTAACGAGGGGGCGTGGCACACAAGGGGAGCGGACGATCGGGGAATGACAATTAGCCCTTCTCTGTTATAAATGATATAAATATATAAAATGTATCGTTACAAACAGAAATGCACACAACTGGTATGCAAGTACACATTCACCTTACTTACCGTATGTTTATTTGCGCTGATATGACTGGAAATTATCATTCATTTTATATGCTAAGAAAGAATGCCTCGATATTTTCTGCTATTATAACTGCTAGAGGAGCTTACTTTGCTGAATCAAATATATGACATTTGCTTGCTAATAAAGGTACACAAATGGTGAACACACTGTAAATTTCTTTGTTAGCCAACAATGTTGAGTGTATTTTAAGTAAATGTTAAATGTAGAAATTCTCAGTGTGTGCAAAAACTTTTGACTCGTAGTGTATGTGCAGTCCTGGTTATAAAATATAGTGCTCTGGGATTGTTGCTGTATGCCAGAGTTGGTGTTTTCTTAACAAAAAAAATACTTTTTCATATTTTTGGAATGTAGTTTTTTTGTATTACACTGCTCAAAAAAATTAAAGGAACGCTTTGAAAACACATCAGATCTCAATGGGGGAAAAAATCATGCTGTATATCTATACTGATATGGACTGGGTAATGTGTTAGGAACGAAAGGATGCCACATCGTTTGATGGAAATGAAAATGATAAACCTACAGAGGGCTGAATTCAAAGACACCCCAAAAATCAAAGTGAAAAAATGATCCGGTAGGCTGGTCCATTTTGCCGAAATTTCATTGCAGCAACTCAAAATCGTACTCAGTAGTTTGTATGGCCCCCACATGTTTGTAGGCATGTCTGATAATGTCGGGGTATGCTCCTAATGAGACGACGGATGGTGTCCTGGGGGATCTCCTCCCAGATCTGAACCAGGGCATCACTGAGCTCCTGGACAGTCTGAAGTGCAACCTGGTGGCATTGTATGGACTAAAACATAATGTCCCAGAGGTGTTCCATTGGATTTAGGTCAGGCGAGCATGGGGGCCAGTCAACGGTATCCATTCCTTTATACTCCAGGAACTGCCTGCATACTCTTGCCACATGAGGCCGGACATTGTCGTGCACCAGGAGGAACCCAGGACCCACTGCACAAGCGTATGGTCTGACAATGGGTCCAAGGATTTCATCCTGATACCTAATGGCAGTCAAGGTGTCGTTGTCTAGCCTGTAGAGGTCTGTGTGTCCCTCCATGGATATGCCACCCCAGACCATCACTGACCCACCACCAAAATGGTCTTGCTGAACAATGTCACAGGAAGCATAATGTTCTCCGTAGCTTCTCCAGACCCTTTCACTTCTGTCACATGTGCTCAGGGTGAACCTGCTCTCATCTGTGAAAAGCACAGGGTGCCAGTGGTGGACATGCCAATTATGGTATTCTATGGCAAATCCCCATCGAGCTCCACGGTCCTGGGCAGTGAACACAGGGCCCACTAGAGGACGTTGGGCCCTCAGGCCACCCTCATGAAGTCTGTTTCTGATTGTTTGCCCAGAGACATGCACACCAGTGGCCTGCCGGAGGTCATTCTGTAGGGCTCTGGCAGTGCTCTTCCTGTTCCTCCTTGCACAAAGAAGCAGATACTGGTCCTACTTATGGGTTAAGGACCTTCTACGGCCCTGTCCATCTCTCCTAGAGTAACTGCCTATCTCCTGGAATGTCCTCCATGGCCTTGAGACTGGGCTGGGAGACACAGTAAACCTTCTGGCAATGGCACATATTGATGCACCATCCTCGAGGAGTTGCACTACCTGTGCAACCTCTGTAGGGTCCAGGTATCACCTCATGCTACCAGTAGTGACACTGACTGTAGCCAAATGCAAAATTAGTGAAAAAAACTGTCAGAAAAGATAAGGAGGGAAAAATGTCAGTGGCCTACAGTTGTTAAACCACTCCTGTTTTGGGGGTCGTCTCATTGTTGCCCCTCTAGTGCACCTGTTGTTAACTTCTTTAACACCAAAGCAGCTGAAACCGATTAACAACCCCCTTTGCTACTTAACGGACTAGATCAATATCCCAGAAGTTAAATTGACTCGATGCTATACTCTGATTAAAAAGTGTTCCTTTAATTTTTTTGAGCAGTGTATTTATTTGGGTTGAGTCTCTCTTTAAACTTATTTAAGCATAATCTCCAAAACAGTCGGTATCGGTGTCAGATTTTGAAATAATCGGCCAGAAATGTCCTTATCGGTGCATCACTAGTCACAACTAGGACTCAGAGCATTCGGGTAAAAACACATTTATTGGCGTTCATATTTCCAGTTGATCCATCCAGTCATTCTAGAAATTGTAGAGGTTAGTGGGTTGTGTGACATGTAACTTTTACATGGGGGACAGGGATGACAAGGCTGTCCCTTGCTGTCATTCCGAGACCATCCTTTCTAGTTAAAAATACCCTTGAAGGGATATCACCTATATTTTCAAGCGATTTTTATGTCTTCCTTGGTTGATCAATAGGTGGCAGTATGGTATTAGTTTTTCTTATCAGGGTCAATGATGGATTAGTATTTTGAAAGGGAAATTTTAAAGACATAAGTGCAAATATTTTAAACTTTGTACACAGTAACTATTACAAAACATGAAATTTAGCTAATTTAATTTTTCATTGAGACCTTCCATACCCATGGAAAATGTTATTCTGTGTGACCATGATACAGTAAGTTATCCTGAAAAAATTCTGAATGTAAATAAGGTTGAAATTACACAAAAAATCAATTTAAAGACTAACAGACAGATGAGAGAGATTATTTAAATAGCGGAAGTATGTCATAATAACTGCAAAGCACATCAGTCGCAGTTTTCTGAAGTACCAAAAGTACCGTACATGGTGCAGTAAAAAGTGCCCCAGGTTTTGGGCACTTAAGACTTGTCGACACAAGAGGTGAACGAAGGTTTTCACATGTGGCACAAACCGACATAAGGCCTACTGTGGCACAAATGGTAGATAATTTTAATGATTATCACATGAGTATTGTCACAACACACAGAGGATCGAGCCCTGCTATATATGGGGCTATATAGCCGTGGATCGGATTTGTTGGTCCCACGCATCCCACAGATACTTTACATGTATCTGGCTGTTCACCTGAGGCAACAGAAAATAGGATTCATCAAACCATAGCTCCAAGGTCCAGTGCCAACACTCATGTGCCCATTGTAGGCGCTTCTGGACAGGGATCAGCATGCGCACTCTGGCCTGCACCTATGCAGCCCAACACTTAGCAGAGCTCAATGTACTGTGTCAAATCATATTACTCTTGTGTCCTTCACTAATATTTTATGTGATTTGTGCCACATTAGCCCTTCTATTGCTTCATACCAGATGGGGCAGCCATTGTTCATATCTCACATTGATGTGTCTTTGCTCTTTGCTGTGTATGTGTACTTTTAAAAACAATTTTATTAGAAGAAAAATCAACTGGACTGAAAAATAAGGCATCATGTTGTGACCCATAAACTTTGACAACAACTAAGACAAGTAGCCTTCATCTCAAAAGTAGGTCATAGCTTTTTTTCTTTTGTTATGGTACACCTTACAGAGCAGCTGCAGTGCTGTGTGTATTTTTCATTTATCTATTTCATGACGCAGGGTGTTTAGGTTAATCAACTTGATTATTGATTGTTAAAGGTTCTGCAATAAATAACAGGGCTACAGGAATGATCAATGCTATTCTGTGTCCTCACAGACACCCACTTTGCTGTTGACACCCAGCCCGTTGCTGTCCAACATCCACTTCTGGAGCACTCTCAGCCCGGTGGCCCCCCTGAGCCCTGCTTGCAGACAGGGATCACACACACTCTTCCAGGTTAGTCTTCCCTGTCTACTCATCTCTGTTTTGTGGTTATTTAGCATTATTTTCTTTTTGTATCATTTGTATTTTTGTATCAGTTTTATACTGTTCTGTTCACACTGGTCTGTTACAGTGACCCATGACTCATATTCCGACACTCCCAGTTTACGTGGCACTGACTGTTTCTGACATTATAAATCCATAATATGGTTTTAGTCATGTTTGTAACTATAACAAGTGCAAGGATGTTTTCTGCTCCTGGAATGAAAGATGATTAAGTAAAATTTTTTCATTCTTCATATTTCAGTTCCCCTCAGTCATCAGCACATAGTTTCAGCTCCCAGTACACAGTTTAGATGGGTCTAGCACACCTAGGTCCTTATCTCCAGACTCAGAAAAGACATAAGGCAAAGAAAAGTAAGCATGACTTGGTGGGTTATAGGCTGAATCTCTCATCTTCAAGATGTGCTCTCTTAAACAGATAAGTAACTTTCAGCATTTTTATCTGGCATGATGGGCATCCTTGAGGAACTGAGCCCATATTCACAAAACATTTTATCGTACCACAAAGAGTACACCTAAATCTCACTAAAAGTATCTAACTAAACCCTACACCTATTGACAAAGTGGCTGAGAACAACTTTTAGTTAGGAAAAGAGTCAACTTCTAAGCTAAGGGTAAGACCTTGTCGCTATGACTGACATCAGTTCTCATGCATGAGCTTGCCTGCAATAACCACGGGGATTAGTTGATGACAGGCCAGTATGTACCGGTGAAAATATACGCATAACATCCCATAACACAGATACAGTGGAAACTGCTTATAGTGGTCATGGTTATAGTGATTAACCACTTATATGAATTTAAAAGCTTAGGACAGAATCTTTCCTGTACAAATACTGTTCAAATGTTTCACTTATTGTAAGTAGTCCTCTAACAGTGTTTTGTTATTTTTAAACATGAGAACATATGGAAAAAATTAAAACTACAGTATTTTGTTTTTGTTTTTTCAGTTTACTTTGATCGCCCTACATTGCTTTGCGGTAAACTGTCTGCTTCTGGCTAGCTACCTGAGGCTAATGCGGCATGCACAGAAAGCATGGCGGGAAAAAAAAAGTAATTTCATTTCAATGACAAATATTGACTTAACAAAGCTTATGATAAACTGCCAAATGAAATGCAGCAGTGAGACTACAATAAGGTATATTTTATGTACAGTACTGTATTATAGGGTATTTGAATTATACAAAGTTCAGTAATTTCAAAAGAATTTGAAACACTGTATTTTGCACTGTATTTTGAACGAGTCAATAAAATTCAGTACATAGTGACACTGTCTATTTTATTACCATATATTCATGTCATAAATATACAAATGTCAATTAGATGGTAATCTGCCTGAGACATAATCAAAAAGAAAAAGGAAAAAAATCAGTTATAATTACAACTATAAGTGGTTTCCACTGTATATGATTGGGTTGTTTTGAATTGCTGTTATTGCATCCCTCAGAAGCTCCACGACAATCATTATTTCCTGAGGCAGTATCCTTTAAGTAATTTAGCGTTCATTTAATGTGTTACGTGCCGTAAGTTTGGGTTACGTGCCGTAAGGAATTTGTGCCGTAAGTTTCAGGTACGTGCCGTAAGGGTTACGTGCCGTAAGTTTAGGAGGTTGCCTGCAGGTCCTTCGGACGTCCTGCCCACTCGCCGATTGGTCAGCCGCCCCCTCGACTCCGCCCTCTGGACCTGACCCCGCCTCCCTTGCCCTCGGAGCAGTTTCCGGTTCGCCGGCTGAAGAGTTCGCCGCTTCGTCCCTTCGTTGCCCGCTACTTGCTTCTCGCCTGCTAGCTCGCTCTCTGTTCGCTTTTGCTTTGTTTGATTGATCGTGTATGACTGTTTTGCCCTTGACTTCCGATTCTCGCCTCGCCCTTATTTGTACTTTCGCCTTGGTTTCTGATTGCTTGATTGGTTTTGGACTTTCGCCTGTGTTTCGACTTCGCCTCTCGGTTTTCCCTTTTGATACCTTTGCCTCGGCTTGGTGTTTCGTGTTTCACTAGGTGTGTAGGGAGTGTCTGCCTTTTTGTTTATTCGTTAACGTGGGGATTATTGTTTGTTTGGTCAGGGAGATAGATTTAGGCATTGTTGTTTCGTTTCACCATTTTCTTTGTGTTCACTTAGGTAGCTCAGCTTGGGTTACTCGGTAGATGTGCTTTTGTTTGTTTCTTTGGCCTTTGTCACTCCTGACGTTCGTTACACCTAGTGTTTGTATTGTGTTTGTGAAAAACTATAAAAAAAACTATAAAAAAAGACTCCCTCTGTGTCCCGTGTTCCCTTCTCCTAGCCCTAGTTGTCCTGTCCTCCCCAATCCCTCCTTCCCTTTCACTTTGTTGCGGTCCAACCCTAGACTGGATCGTAACAAATGTTTCCAAGACATTGCAATGTGAATTGACAGCAGCCATTTTCCGACTGTTTGTGAATTAGGAGTCTTCTCAACTACATTTTTGTTCTTACTTAGAGAAAATATTAGGACAAGAAGAAGCCTATAGATTTAAAATGTACGTATTCATAATGCACTATAGGCAAATCATTCTAACTTGTATAACTGGTAAAGTTATGGAGGCTATAATCAAAGAGAAAATGGTAGATTACCTGGACTCAAATAACATTTTGAGGGATAGCCAGCATGGATTTAGGAGAGGTAGATCCTGTTTAACAAATCTGTTGGAGTTTTTTGAGGAAGCTACTCAGGAAGTTGATGATAAGAAGGCCTATGATGTCATCTACTTAGATTTCCAAAAGGCTTTTGATGTTGTCCCCCACAAGAGACTCTCACTTAAACTCAAAGCGACAGGTATTTTGGGAACTGTAGCGACCTGGATTGATAACTGGTTAACAGATAGGAAGCAGCGAGTAGTTATAAGAGGCACAATATCACAGTGGGCCTGCGTTCAGAGTGGGGTACCGCAGGGTTCAATTTTAGGACCACTATTGTTCCTAATTTACATAAATGATATAGACACCAATATATACATTAAACTGATGAAATTTGCAGATGACACCAAGGTGGGTGGTGTAGCAGATACTGAAGTAGCAGCTCAGCAGCTACAGCGGGATCTTAATTTAATTAGTGACTGGGCCGATACCTGGCAGATGAAATTTAACATAGACAAATGTAAGGTACTCCATGTAGGGAGCAGAAATATAAAGTACAGGTATTTTATGGGACCTACTGAAATAAAGGTAGCTGATTATGAGAAAGACCTTGGTGTGTATGTTGATGCTTCCATGTCTCATTCTCGCCAGTGCGGGGAAGCAATAAAAAAGGCCAATAGGATGTTGGGGTATATCTCCAGGTGTGTGGAGTTTAAGTCAAGGGAGGTAATGCTAAGATTATACAATTCCTTGGTGAGACCTCACCTAGAATATTGTGTGCAGGTTTGGTCACCATATCTTAAAAAGGACATTGCGGCCTTAGAAAAGGTGCAGCGTAGGGCCACAAGAATGATTCCTGGTCTTAGAGGAATGTCATACGAGGAAAGGTTAGTTGAGCTAAATCTGTTCAGCCTCAAGCAAAGGAGACTGAGGGGGGACATGATCCAGGTCTATAAGATTCTAACAGGTTTGGATGCTGTTCAACCGAATAGTTACTTCAGCATTAGTTCAAATACAAGAACTCGTGGCCATAGGAGGAAATTAGCGGGAGAACATTTCAAACTGGATTTAAGGAAGCACTTCTTTACACAGTGTGTAGTCAGAGTATGGAATAGTCTTCCTGATAACGTAGTGCAAGCTGAATCCTTGGGTTCCTTTAAATCAGAGCTAGATAAGATTTTAACAACTCTGAGCTATTAGTTAAGTTCTCCACAAGCGAGCTCGATGGGCCGAATGGCCTCCTCTCGTTTGTATAGTTCTTATATTCTTATGCAAATCTTCATTATTACTAGACAGCTGCTTGGTTGTCTATGCTCTTGTCTTAAGCTATCAGTATAATCTTTAGTGTTTTTAGTACATTTTATTTGCATAGTCGACAAGCCTTTGCTAATTGCCCTGTTTATCTATGTCATTTTACAAACATCTGCCTCTTTTCAGTTTGATGCTGTTGTTTTTGTTGTTTTGTTGATTGATCAGGTTTTGGTTTGTACACTGGATTCCATTGCGAGAAACCTGTGCAATACTTAGAATTCTGATCTTGCATTGCATTTTATACAGTATAAGCATACTGAGGCAAAACTGACAGTGTTGTGTATTTCAGGTCCAGAAGCTACAAATCCAGACCAAGACTTTGTTTCTTCAGGTCAGGGAAGAGGTACTGCCTCAAGTGGAGGAGTTCAAGTATCTCGGGGTCTTGTTCACGAGTGAGGGTAGGTGAGAACGGGAGCTGGACAGATGAATTGGAGTGGCATCTACAGTTGTGCAGGCGCTTAACCGGTTCGTCGTGGCTAAGAAAGAACTGAGCCGGAAAGGAAAGCTCTCGATCTATTTGTCCATCTTCGTCCCTACCCTCACCTATGGTCATGAGCTATGGGTAATGACCGAAAGAATGAGATCGCAAATACAGCCGGCTAAAATGAAGTTTCTCCGCATGGTGTCTGGGTTCTCTCTTAGGGAAAGGGTGAGAAGTTCGGATATCCAGGAGGGTCTCAGAGTAGAACCGCTGCTTCTCCACGTCGAAAGGAGCCAGTTGAGGGGCCAGTTGCATCTGGTGCGGATGCCTCCTGGGTGGCTACCCGGAGAGATTTTCCGTGCATGTCCTACAGGGAGGAGGCCACAGGGCAGACCCAGGACACGCTGGAGGGATCCAGCTCCTCTGGGGGAATCCCGAGGCGTTCCCAGGCCAGCCGAGAGACATAGTCCCTCCAGCGTGTCCTGGGTCTTCCCCGGGGCCTCCTCCCAGTGGGACATGCCCGGAACACCTCACCAGGGAGGCATCCTAATCAGATGCCCGAGCCACCTCATCTGGCTCCTCTCGATGCGGAGGAGCAGCGGCTCTACTCTGAGTCCCTCCCGAATAACCGAGCTCCTCACCCTATCTCTAAGGGAGAGCCCAGCCACCATGCGGAGGAAACTCATTTCGGCCGCTTGCACTCGCGATCTCGTTCTTTCGGTCACTACCCACAGCTCGTGACCATAGGTGAGGGTAGGAACGTAGATTGACTAGTAAATCGAGAGCTTTGCTTTTTGGCTCAGCTCCTTCTTCACCATGACAGACCGATGCAGCGCCCGCATCACTGCGGACGCCGCACCAATCCGCCTGTCGATCTCCCGCTCCATCGTCCCCCCACTCGTGAACAAGACCCCGAGGTACTTAACTCCCTGGGGTCGGCGGTCCCGCCGGCGGGATCTGACAGAAATTCCGCAAAACCGTTTAAATAACTCCGCGAGTTTTTGTCATATACACATTTTAAAAATACCCTCAGAAACCTTGGACGGTCTACTTTTGAAATATATATAGGTAGACACTAAATATATTTTTACAGCTTCGTGATACGAATAGAAAGAACAAGAGTGACTGACTTAAGCGTCTGCGTCTCGAAGCGGCTCTGATCACCCACCCACTTGCAAATCGCGCTATTCGCATGATAATAACATGATAATCCGACAGTTAGTATTGGGTGAAGAAATATGTGAATACGCCCATTGTGACCGAAATAAACAAGAGCACATGTCTGGGTAGTGTTTACACTGATCGGCTACAATATAGCACATGGATACGTCTGTGCCGCTGAAGCTTTGCGCCAGTGTTGCCACTTTCAGCAGTGAAGCTCATACCTGTGTTCATGGCTCAGTGGGCAAAGCCTGTGTGCCTGCAATCACGTGGTCGCCGATTCAAACGCAGCGTATTTAGAACGTGAATAGCGATCTTCAGCTTAGAGCGGTCCTACATGCTCCCGATACAAGTAAAACAAAGAAAGGTGACACGATTTGCTTTTTTGTCTATTTAACCTAATTTTAAAAACTTTAATACTTCCGACAATGGAAGTTTTGAAAAGAAGACAGATAACGGATTTAGTCAGTGTTTTTTTCATGATTCTACATAATGATTTCAGCGAGATATAAACTGAAATACACGAGAAAGATACGCAGTCGACGATGCCCTCGTCCCCAGAGCGTTAATAATAGTCACTGAATCATATTTATCGCTTTCTATATTTATATAGTCACAGTTTTTCATTTTTCATTCCATCTACCAATAAACTGTGAAAGGGATTTTATTGTTGCTACTTTTCTTGCGTTTCAAACTGCCTTTCCAAAGTGATGGGTGTGGGGTGCAGTGACATTCCAGACTGATGGGCCATTGACAGTATGCAAACTACTACAGGTGTGAGGACACCTATCTCATCAATATTCATTGTGAAGACCACTGACTTTGAGAAAAAGAGTGTCACTCTAAAGTGCTAACACTTCAGTAATCAAACCACATAAAATTTCAGAATGTCACTTTCACCTATGTGTAGCCAACCCCTGTGTCTATAAGCTTCAGAGCTCAAAAGTCTTACCTAGAAATGTCTATAATGTGATTTTTTACAATTTCTCAGCATGTCTGAAAATAGGTTTTTGAAAAGTATTCAAAATGTTTAAAGTTGATTTTAACAAAAAATAGAATAATAACATAACAAGAGGTCTCAGATTATTGGTGCTGAGTTTGTGCTGAATAAAAGCAAATGTAACACTTTGGGATAAATGTTTTTTAGATAGGTGAAATATTTTGAAATGTCAAGGCATGTCAGACTACCCTGAAAGTGGAAAAGAAGCCTCAGACCCCAGGGGGTTAAACTCCTCCACTTGGGGGAGGACCCCATCCCCGACCCGGAGAGAGCATTCCACCCTTTTCCGGCTGAGGACCATGGTCTCGGATTTGGAGGTGCTGATTCTCATCCCAACCGCTTCACACTCGGCTGCGAACTGTCTCAGTGAGAGCCGAAGGTCACAGTCCGATGAGGCCAACAGAACCACATCATCTGCAAAAAGCAGACACCTGATCCTGAGGTCACCAAACTGGACACCCTCAATGCCCTGGCTGCGCCTAGAAATTTTGTCCATAAAAACTATGAAAAGCATCGGTGACAAAGGGCAGCCCTGACGGAGTCCAACCCTCACCGGAAACAAGTCCGACTTATTGCTGCCTATGCGGACCAAGCTCTGGCACCGGTCATACAGGGACCGAACAGCCCTTAAAAGGAAGCCCAGCACCCCATACTCCCGGAGCACCCCCCACAGGACTCCCCGAGGGTCACGGTCGAATGCCTTTTCCAAGTCCACAAAACACATGTAGACTGGTTGGGCAAACTCCCATGAACCCTCCAGAACCCTGCAGAGAGTATAGAGCTGGTCCACTGTTCCACGGCCGAGGCGAAAACCACACTGCTCCTCCTGTATCCGAGGTTCGACAATCTGGCGAACCCTCCTCTCCAGAACCCCCGAATAGACCTTACCAGGGAGGCTGAGGAGTGTGATCCCCCTATAGTTGGAGCACACCCTCTGGTCCCCCTTCTTAAAGAGGGGGACCACCACCCCAGTCAGCCAGTCCAGAGGCACTGCCCCCGATGTCCACGCGATGCTGCAGATGCGTGTCAGCCAGGACAGCCCCACAGCATCCAGAGCCTTAACCCCTGGGAGTCTGAAGGTGTTTTGGAGCCCTGAAGAGATTCTGACATGTCCTGACATTTGTGTATTTTTCAGTTACTTATAAACATATAAATGTCTAAAGTCTGATAACATTGTATTCAGCAGAAACTGGGCTACAATAATATATGAGCAGCATGAATGTACAAGTCTTTATATTGGAGAAAAAAACAGTTATGCGTGATTATTGAAAACAACAAAAAAATAAGTCACTGAAATTAGACCACAAAACACATTCATGACATTTGTGTACAAGACTTTTGTCACCTGGATCTTGTAGTGTAGAGGTTTTACTTCAAAATGATATGACAATCATCTCAGTCACTCATTTACAGAAAACAATATATTCATTTAAATTTTCTAAGACACTTTTTGTTTAGAAAGGCCATATGCGAGGAGGTGGGAATGATCATGAATAATGCTGTAGTTCACACCAGAGAAGACAAAGACCTGCATAATGAGATGTATAATTACCCCTTTCAGTCAGGTATGGGACAGAGGAAAGTGCTACAAGAAAATAATTTGAGGACAGAAACATATTTATTTGTTTGTGGTTTATTTAGCATGCATGTCCCGATGTGAGGTGCTGGTGAAGGCAAGGGTGATGCAGACACATTCCTAAAAACAAATAAATAAAAAAATGTTAGCCTAAAAAAATATTAGCATCTCAAACATTTACACCCGAAATGTTTGTGCTAAATAACATTACTGATAGCAGTGTTATAGGCTAACCAAAACGGAGCCAAATATATATTAGCAACCATAATCTAAAACTATCCAAAACGAGGTGAAATACATTAGAACATTTACAAACATCTGTAAACTCCATAAGGCATTAGCTTAGCCACCAGGAAATAACATGTTTGCTACATAAGGCAGCATGTTAGCAGAGTTATCTACATGCTACACTAAACTGTGTAAATGGCATTGAAAGCCAATGTTTCACATAAGCTGACAAAAGCTAGCTGAAATGAGGAAAATATTTACTAATATTAGTTTAATATTATCAGAATAAGAGTTATATAAGATTTAATAACTTACCCATTGTCATAGCAGCTTGCTGTGTGTGTGTTTTTAAGCCGGGGGGCGTGGCCTTGTACGTAGAGTGCCCAGACTGTTTTCCGTGTGAATAGCGTGCGGGCGTGCCCTGCCTCGGGTCATTAGCAGATAATGAAGTGCGACAGAAATTCTGTGCCTCTCCTTGGTTTCACATGGATTACATTAACTAAAAATATTTAATTTTCATTTAAATTGCTTTATTTAAAAGTAGACACTTTAAGCTTTCTACAGATATATTTCTCATGTCTGTCTGTGCAGTATTCGCGGAGTTTCAGTTCATTTTAGTGACGTGTTTCAAAAAGATTTTCACGGAGACTGAGACGGCTGAAAGCGCACCCTGTTTATTTTCTTTATTTTACAAAAGCACAATGTTTTGTGGATATTGTGAGTATACATGAATAAAAGTAGACCATTTACAGATTAAAATGATGTACTACACTTACGTGTATGATCAAACATGACGACGCAGTTTAAGTTCTTTTCACGGTTACCAGAAAAAAATGCAAGTGTCCCCGCCGGCGGGTCCGCCGACTCCTAAGGGTTAAGGAACTCCGGGCGGATCTCATCCACCCCCGGGGCCCGGCCACTGAGGAGCTTTTTAACCACCTCAGCGAACTCCGCCCCAGAGATAGGGGAGTCCACAGTCAAGTCCCCATACTCTGCCTCCACATTGGAAGATGTGTCGGTGGGATTGAGGAGGTCTTCGAAGTACTCCCTCCACCGACCCAAAACGTCCCGAGTTGAGGTCAGCAGCACCCCATCCCCACCATAAACAGTGTTGATGTTGCACCGCTTTCCCGCCCGGAGCCGCCGGATGGTGGACCAGAATCGCCTCGAAGCTGTCCGGAAGTCGTTTTCCATGGCCTCGCCAAACTCCTCCCATACCCAAGTTTTTGCCTCAGCAACCGCCGAAGCCGCACCCCGCTTGGCCTGCCGGTACTGTTACGTGCCGTAAGTTTGGGTTACGTGCCGTATGGGATATGTGCCGTAAGTTTCGGGTACGTGCCGTAAGTGTTACGTGCCGTAAGTTTAGGAGGATACCTGCAGGTCCTTCGGACGTCCTGCCCACTCGCCGATTGGTCAGCCGCCCCCTCGACTCCGCCCTCTGGACCTGACCCCGCCTCCCTTGCCCTCGGAGCCGTTTCCGGTTCATCGGCTGAAGAGATCACCGCTTCGTCCCTTCGTGGCCCGCTACTTGCTTCTCGCCTGCTAGCTCGCTCTTTGTTCGCTTTTGCTTTATTGATTGATTGATTGTGTATGACTGTTTTGCCCTTGACTTTCGATTCCCGCCTCGCCCTTATTTGTACTTTCGCCTTGGTTTCTGATTGCTTGATTGGTTTTGGACTTTCGCCTGTGTTTCGACTTCGCCTCTTGGTTTTCCCTTTTGATACCTTTGCCTCGGCTTGGTGTTTCGTATTTCACTAGGTGTGTAGGGAGTGTCTGCCTTTTTGTTTATTCGTTAACATGGGGATTATTGTTTGTTTGGTCAGGGAGATAGATTTAGGCATTGTTGTTTCGTTTCACGTTTTTGTGTTCGCTTAGGTAGTTCAGCTTGGGATACTCGGTAGATGTGCTTTTGTTTGTTTTTTTGGCCTTTGTCACTCCTGATGTTCGTTACACCTAGTGTTTGTACTGTGTTTGTGAAAAACTATAAAAAAAAACTATAAAAAAAGACTCCCTCTGTGTCCCGTGTTCCCTTCTCCTAGCCCTAGTTGTCCTGTCTTCCCCAATCCCTCCTTCCCTTTCACTTTGTTGCGGTCCAACCCTAGACTGGATCGTAACAAAATTGGGGGCTCGTCCGGGATCCTTCTTTCCTTTTCGTGCTTGTCTGGCGGATTTTTTTTGTGTGGGGGGGTGTTGTGGTAATTGCAGTAATCATGATGGCCTAATTCGACCTTGTTGTGTTTACCCTTTACCCCACACACGAACAATTTGATGTGTGCCACAAGGATGATCTGCTACAGATAACAGACTTCTTTAACATTTTGGTTCCCGCTGAGGCTTCCAAGCGGGTCGTTAAGAAATTTTTGCTCGATGAATTGGTTCAGCAAGGTATACTGCCTGAGTTGGGTGGATCCCCTAGTGTTGCTGCCACCCCGGTTCGGATGTCTGCTGTAGCGGAGGCCAGCAGCGACGATCCAGGGAGTGGACACCGCATGGATCTTGGAGATCCCCACTCATCCAGGGAGGACCTACTGCTGACAATTAAGCTACGGGAGTTAGAGCTTGAGATTAAGAGACAGGAGTACCAGGCTCAGCTACTCCGTGTCCGGGCTATGGAGATGGAGGCTGAGAAGGAGCTGGAGTTACGTCGGATGAGCATGGGCGACCAAAAACCGATGCCTGTTCCGCGTAAAGCACCCACACCAGGTACGCCTCCACCCGCAGCTCGCTCCCCCCGAGACCAGGCTGACGCCCAAGACGCTCCTAGACCCCGTCCCCGGTCTCCCTTGAGCTCGCCTGTCTCCCCGGAAATTGGTAGATCGAGCTTTGATGTGAGCCGACACATCGGTCTTGTTCCTGTGTTTCGGGAAAATGAGGTAGACGCCTACTTTTCCATTTTCGAGCGCATTGCTATGACATTGAACTGGCCCAAACACCTTTGGTCATTGTTACTGCAATGTAAGCTTGTGGGTAAGGCACAGGAGGTTTGTTCGGCTCTCGCGTTAGAGCAGAGCCTGGATTACGACATTGTGAAGGCTACTGTGCTTCGCGCTTATGAGTTAGTGCCAGAAGCTTATCGGCAGAACTTTGAAAAGCTTCCCAAATCCGCCAGCCAAACATACGTGGAGTTCGCACGCGAGAAAGCCGTCTTGTTTGATAAGTGGTGCGGCGCTAGTGGTGTGTTTACCTTCGACCAGCTTAAGGAACTCACTGCTTTTGAACCATTTGTATTTACTGGTTCGGTTTCGCTCAGTGTGACTGATGCTCGGCACCCTGTGACTATCCTGCGGGATACGGGAGCCGCTCAGTCCTTCATGGTGGAAGGAGTTATTCCCCTATGTGACGAAACGTACTGTGGTACGGATGTGTTGGTGCAGGGAACCGATTTATGTGTGGCTGGAGTTCCCCTGCACACCGTTTATTTGTGTACTCCCGATTTCTCGGGATACGTGCGAGTAGCTGTCCAGCCCCAGTTACCTGTCCCAGGCATTATGTTTATTCTTGGGAATGACATAGCGGGGAAGAGAATCGTTCCTCTACCCGAAGTCGTTCCGGACCCTGTGCTCTGTGAAAATGATGTAGCGGTGGAACACCCGACGGTGTTTCCTGCGTGTGTGCTTACTCGTGCACAGCGGTGCCAGCTCGCTGACATAGACCTCGAGGACACGTTCATGTCTGTGCCGATGCTGGATAAACCTTTGAAGGTTGAGTCTGTGACCCATGATCCTAATCACTCTGTTCCCTCCCCTGAAGTTCCCTCTACTAAAGACGCACTGATCTCGGCTCAGAAAGAGGACCCTTCATTGGAACCCTGTCGTGTCTCTGCCATGGACAAGCCGGACGTAAAGGAGCACCCCACAGCATACTTCTTTCGCGATCGGATCCTTATGCGACAGTGGTCCCCACCAGACTCACCTTTTGAGTGGGCTACGGTGTTCCAGGTGGTAGTCCCGCGATTGTACCGTGATTATGTTTTGTCCTTAGCTCATGATCACCCGTGTTCAGGTCACCTCGGTATCCGGAAAACGTTGTCCCGTGTGTTGCAGTATTTCTATTGGCCGGGAGTTAATTCGGATGTGAAAAACTACTGTAAAACTTGTCATGTCTGCCAGGCTGTGGGTAAGCCAAATCAGATAATTGCACCTGCCCCGTTACGTCCCATCCCTATATTCGGAGAACCCTTTGAACATGTCATTATAGATTGTGTCGGCCCGTTGCCGAAGACTCGCTCGGGTAATTGTTACCTATTCACTTTGATGTGTGCTGCAACTCGCTACCCGGAAGCTATACCCATACGTAGTCTTCGGACTCCTATGATTGTGAAGAGCCTAATTAAATTCTTCACCACGTTCGTGCTCTGTTTGTTTTCTTGTGTTTATTATGTGGGTTTTGTTTTGGGGTCTCTGTCTGTTAGTGAACCATGTGGGTTCACTCTTGTGTGGGGGGGTGTTACGTGCCGTAAGTTTGGGTTACGTGCCGTAAGGGATATGTGCCGTAAGTTTAGGAGGATACCTGCAGATCCTTCGGACGTCCTGCCCACTCGCCGATTGGTCAGCCGCCCCCTCGACTCCGCCCTCTGGACCTGACCCCGCCTCCCTTGCCCTCGGAGCCGTTTCCGGTTCATCGGCTGAAGAGATCGCCGCTTCGTCCCTTCGTGGCCCGCTACTTGCTTCTCGCCTGCTAGCTCACTCTTTGTTCGCTTTTGCTTTATTGATTGATTGATTGTGTATGACTGTTTTGCCCTTGACTTTCGATTCCCGCCTCGCCCTTATTTGTACTTTCGCCTTAGTTTCTGATTGCTTGATTGGTTTTGGACTTTCGCCTGTTTTTCGACTTTGCCTCTCGGTTTTCCCTTTTGATACCTTTGCCTCGGCTTGGTGTTTTGTGTTTCACTAGGTGTGTAGGGAGTGTCTGCCTTTTTGTTTATTCGTCAACGTGGGGATTATTGTTTGTTTGGTCAGGGAGATAGATTTAGGCATTGTTGTTTCGTTTCACGTTTTTGTGTTCGCTTAGGTAGTTCAGCTTGGGATACTCGGTAGATGTGCTTTTGTTTGTTTTTTTGGCCTTTGTCACTCCTGACATTCGTTACACCTAGTGTTTGTACTGTGTTTGTGAAAAACTATAAAAAAAACTATAAAAAAAGACTCGCTCTGTGTCCCGTGTTCCCTTCTCCTAGCCCTAGTTGTCCTGTCCTCCCCAATCCCTCCTTCCCTTTCACTTTGTTGCGGTCCAACCCTAGACTGGATCGTAACAGTACCTTTCAGCTGCCTCTGGAGTCCCACAGGCTAAAAAGGCCCGGTAGGACTCCTTCTTCAGCTTGACGGCATCCCTCACCACTGGTGTCCACCAGCAGGTTCGGGGATTGCCGCCACGACAGGCACCGACCACCTTACAGCCACAGCTCCGGTCAGCCGCCTCCACAATGGAGGCGCGGAACATGAACCCATTCGGACTCAATGTCCCCCGCCTCCCCCGGGACATGGGAGAAGTTCTGCTGGAGGTAGGAGTTGAAACTCCTCCTGACAGGGGATTCCGCCAGACGTCCCAGCAGACCCTCACTATACGCTTGGGCCTGCCAGGTCTGACCGGCTTCCTCCCCCACCAGCGGAGCCAACCCACCACCAGGTAGTGATCAGTTGACAGCTCTGCCCCTCTCTTCCAAGGACTTCAAAAAGGGTGGGTAATCTGGACTGCCGCCTGGTGCATAACCACAAACAACAGTCAGGACCCGTCCCCCCACCCGAAGGCGAAGGGAGGCTACCCTCTCATCCACTGCGGTAAACCCCAATGTACAGGCGCCCAGCCAGGGGGCAATAAGTATGCCCACCCCCGCTCGGTGCCTCTACCCGTGAGCAACTCCTGGAAGCGGGTCCAACCCCCTTCGAGGAGACTGGTTCCAGAGCCCGACTATGTCTAGCCGGAACTTAACAACCTCGCGCACCAGCTCAGGCTCCTTCCCCATCAGAGAGGTGACATTCCATGTCCCTAGAGCTAGCTTCTGCAGCCGAGGATCGGACCGCCAAGGTCCCCGCCTTCGGCCACTGCCCAGCTCGCATCGCACCCAACCCCTATTCCCCCTCCTATGGGTGGTGAGCCCATTGGAGGGGGGACCCACGTGCCTTGTTCGGGCTGTGCCCGACCAGGCCCCACGAGTACAGGCCTGGCCACCAGGTGCTCGCCATCGAGCCCCACCCCCATAGCTGTTTCATAATATGATATAATCTGTGTGATTAGGACATGGTTTTGGGGTCAGTAATTAAATTAGCATGGTTATTTCACACTGACAGGATACCCCTTCTTTAAACCCTGCATGCAGGAGGAATTAAAGGGGATTTCCACCCAAAAATAATATTAACTTTATTTACTTGTAGTGTGTGTGTGTGCCTTTTCATTTGCTTTTTACAAAAAAAATGTAGAGTCACTCTGTAAACATTTATGTTTCATTACATTGTCTCAAAATGCTTTACATTATCCCTGGCTGAAAGCCCCCACTGAGGAAGCCAGGGGCAACAGTGGCAGGGAAAATCTGCCTAGAAGGAAGAAACCTTGGGAGAAACCAGACTCAAAGGGGGAGCCCATCCTCTAGGGCAGGGGTCGGCAATTAAGTTTAGCCTCGGGCCAGATTTTTTCCAAGCCATTACATGGCGGGCCACAACCAAAACAATGGCTAATTTATTGAATTAATAGGGGAGGATGAAAATGGTAGGCGCTCGTGAAATGACAGAACAGACGTACTGAGACATTCAAGCTGGCTGATGTAGGTTAAATTTGCTGACTGGGCATTGGGGGCGCTATTAATTATCTGCAAGTCTGTTAAAAACAACAACAACAACCACTCACACACACATTTCCACGTGTTGCTGTTAGCTGCAAAAAAAATGGCACTATCAAAAAATCTAAAGAGAAAAGTTAGCAGTGAAAACAGGATCTTTCATGATGAATGGAGAGAGAACTATGCATTAATCCTGCCCAGTTTTATTAATGCAAAGCCCACCTGCCTGATCTGTACCGAAGTTGTCTCGGTATGCAAAGAATACAATATTAGACGGCACCACGAAACGAAGCATGCTAACTTCAAGGTTGCGTTCCCTCAGAAGACAGAGGCACGAAAGCGCAAGATCGAAGCCCTGAAAGGTGCAGTAAGGTAGTCTGCAGACGCTTTCCACTGACGTCATTTGTTTTTGCATGTTGAGCGTTCGCTCTGCACCTCGCTGATGCGCTTATTCACCCTCGTATCCAGATATAACAAATAAGAATTTAGATCGATTGAAATATTTCTGTTCTGAAAAATGAGGTTTCCAAATAAAGAACTTTTTTGAGACTGTCAGTCTGATTTTTAAAAAATATCATTTATTTATTTTCATTCTCTAGTTCAAACAATTAATCTCACGGGCCAGATGTTTTTGCTTGCGGGCCACATGTGGCCCGGGGGGCGCTAATTGCCGACCTGTGCTCTAGGGGCTGGCAGAAGAAGTCAAATTAGCAAGATTCAAACTGTCCCAATTTTAGGTACAGCAGCATGGCATACAGGAGAGACGTCACAGGCAGAAGGGAGAGCAGGCCGGAAAGATGCCACAAGTAGTGGAGACTTCATAGGCAGCAGGGTAGGCAGAATATCTTGATAATTTGGGGTTACCAAGTGGAACCATATAAAGTGAACAATAGTGGGCTTGGCACCGATCTTGCATTTAGTGGGCTTGGGAGATTCATGCAGTTAGATCTAGCAACACCAACAAAGATGTCCAGCCACGTTCAGAAGCCATAAGCAAATTATTAATTACTTAGATTTTAAAAAAAGGTGTCATCATCAGTATGAATAGCACTAGCAGAAGGCTGGTAGCTGTAGGTGGCTACTGATGTGCTTTGGATGGTCTGTCTAATCTTTACATCTAGTCATTTTACCATTAAAAAATGTAATGAAGTCATCACTCAAATCCAGGGTATGATTACAGGCTTGATTAGTCCCGACTACATTTTGACATACGCCTACAGTCAAGCATAGCAGCAAACGTTGTTCTTAAAGGATTGCTGTCATTCTCCACGTGAATATTAAAATTGATGGCTTTGTCAGTAGTGGCCACCAGGTTTGTTAAAAAATCTGCAAACTTCTTAAGAAAATTACTGTATGGGCCAGGCAGTCTATACACAATAACAATGTGATTAGAGGTGAAGGACTACAAAGAGATGAGCCAGTCTAAGCTACTGTATAACCAGTTTTCTCAGGTTGGAATAAAATATTGCAGCAACACCATCACCTTTGTGATTTGGTCGAGGGTTATGCTTAAAACTGTATTCCGCTGGAGCAGATACATTAAGTGCCATGAATTCATTAGGTTTAACCAGGTCTCTGTAAGGCACCAAGACCAAAATCAGTAATCATTTCAATTATTTGAGCTAAATCTGTTCAGCCTCAAGCAAAGGAGACTGAGGGGGGACATGATCCAGGTCTATAAGATTCTAACAGGTTTGGATGCTGTTCAACCGAATAGTTACTTCAGCATTAGTTCAAATACAAAAACTCGTGGCCATACTGTAGGTGGAAATTAGCGGGAGAACATTTCAAACTGGATTTAAGGAAGCACTTCTTTACACAGCGTGTAGTCAGAGTATGGAATAGTCTTCCTGATAACGTAGTGCAAGCTGAATCCTTGGGTTCCTTTAAATCAGAGCTAGATAAGATTTTGACAACTCTGAGCTATTAGTTAAGTTCTCCCCAAGTGAGCTCGATGGGCCGAAAGGCCTCCTATCATTTGTATAGTTCTTATGTTCTTATGTTCTTATAAGCAACACCTTAGGAGCCAGTGATCTTACATTGAAAAGTCCAAGTTTTAGCCTTGCATTACACCTATTATCTAATAATGGATTTGGTTTAATTTTTATTAAGTTATTATGACATACACTATGGTGGAATAGATCTCCAAAGTCATCCAAAGTGAGGTTTCAAAATGTCCAATATTTTGTGAGAAATTCATTTTTGACATTCTTTATATGATTACAGAGTTTATTCTGTCACTTGATGTGTTCAAATGAGAGATAAAAGTAATTAAACTAACCCCCCACAAGGTTTGTGGGAGGGTAACTGTTCTGTGGGTTAAATGTATTGGTGGTTCAGCAAAGAATGTTGCAAATCTTAATCTTATCCTTTACATTCTTGCTGATTGATCCGATTTGGTGAATATCTAAATCAGAATTTCCCTTTTACACAAAGATTTTGAGTGACAGAGAAACTTTACACTGAACATATATTTACAACATATGTGCATGGTGGAAGTGACTTATCTAAAAGGTAGAAGTATATGATTTTCTGCTGTACCTGGCCTCAGGAACATTCCCCAAGGGTACAGCTGAAGTCAGCAAGCATACTGAGACTCCACTTGCCTTGATATGCTTATTCCTGTCTCAACATGTTCAAACATGTTACAGCCTATAAACATGGCAAAACAGACTTACAGTACTAACACCCTTCTGTAAAGTCTGTTCATAAATAGAAATATAAGTAATCTGTCATGCCCACATGGGCGGGACGTAGCAGCAGCAGGCAATCCCCAGAGAACACTTATGACAGTAACCCTCTCTAGTGCAGGGCTTTCTTAATGCAGTGCGGGCTGCATATTGAGGAACATCCTGACCACTTTGTTGAAGACGCCGCTCGCATACGTTTTGTAATCTCTCTGCTAACTAGAAGAGCACGGGATTGGGCCACAGCTTTGTTGACGGATGACAGCCCTCTTCTAGACTACGGGAATTCCAGTGTGCATTTACAGAGATATTTGATCACCCCGCTGTGGGATGAAGTCTGGAGGAATGGTCGATACATGCCAAGGTACATGATCGGCAGCAGAATTCTCCCTGGAGTTCCACACCATTGCGGCTGAGCTGCGCTGGCCAGAGGACTGCCTCAGAATCATGTGTCGTCGCGTTCTAAACACGCAGATCCAGCACAAGCTGACCTCCCGTAGTGAGACACTTTCCTTCGAAGATTATGTAAGGTTGTCAGTTACCTTGGATAATGCTGTAAGGGAGCGCCGCCGCCAACGAACCCCCACAAGCGAGCACTCAGAACTCATGCAGCTGGGACACTCCCCGCTCACCACAGCTGAGAGACGCCGCTGTATGACGAATGGACTCTGTCTGTACTGCAGGGAGCCAGGACATGTCCTGCGGGCTTGCCCCGTGTGACCGCCACATCCTAAAGACTCTGTTAAGGTAGGCGTATCGGCATTCGTAGGTGTGTCCTAAATCCAGTTCACAGTAGCCGTTGTTGTTACCTATGGAGGGGAGCACGTCCCCACTAGGGCCCTGTTGGATTCAGGGGCTGCAGGGAGCTTCATGGATCTCATTTTAGCCAAACAACTGAAGATTCCTTTGCAGGCACTCTCCACCCCGGTTGTGGTCTTGGGTGTGAGTGGAGAACCCCTATGCAGAGGGCGAGTCACCCATCGTACAAGACCTATAACCTTAAGGATGGGGGTCCTTCACTGGGAGACCATCAACCTCCTGGAGCTTTCCAACACTAGGGATCCTTTAATTCTAGGTCATCCCTGGTTGCAGGAGCATAACCCACACATTGATTGGAGTACAGGTGAGCTCATGACCTGGTCACCCACCTGTTTCTCATGATGTCTCTCACTTCACTGCAAGCGTCGTTGGTGGAGAGTCCAGATCCAGAGGACCTATCTATCATCCCGGTGAATTACAAAGACTTCACAGAGAGTAAGTCACTCTCCTTTCAGCTACCCCCTCATAGGGAGTGCAACTGCGCCACCTATCTCCTGGAGGGGGTGCCACTTCCAAAAGGGCGCCTCTACCCCCTATCGCTGCATGAGAAGGAAGCCATGGACGCATATATCCGAGAGGAACTTAAGCAAGGTATCATTCGCCCATCTACCTCACCTGTTACAGCTGGCATCTTCTTCATGAAGAAAAAAGACGGAGATCTTCGCCCCTGTGTTGATTACTGGGCCTTCAGCATCGTTACCGTGAAGCATCAAGAGCCCTTATGGCTTATACCCTCAGCGCTGGAGCAACTTCATGGAGCTAGAGTATTTATGAAGCTGGATCTGCGCAACACTTACAATCTAATCCGAATTCGATGAGGGGATAAATGGAATACCTACTTTATCACCAACACCGGACAATATGAATACCGGGTGATGCCTTATAGGCTAGCTAATAGCCCATACATTTTCCAGGCCTTCATGAATACCGTTTTCAAGTTCCTAGGGTTTGCAAACTTCTACTGTCGGTTTATTAAGAACTTCAGTCAGGTGGCGGCACCACTGACTTCGCTCACGCATAAAGGTCTGGCCCGTCTGCAGTGAACTCTGGAGGCGGCTAACCCCTTCATAAATCTGAAGTGCGTCTTCTGCTCCGCTCCTGTCCTCTAGCAGCTGTGTCCCAATCTTCCCTTAGAGTTGGAGGTGGATGCTTCGAAGGCTGGTGTAGGAGCCGTCCTGATCCAGAGGCACCCGGTAACCGCTTGTCATCATCCTTGTGCCTATTTTTCCAGAAAACTCACCTCAGCCGAAAGCAACTACGATGTGGGAGACCGGGAACTCCTGGCTATTAAATTAGCCCTAGAGGAGGGGAGGCACTGGATGGAGGGAGCTCGCCACCCGTTCCAGGTCTTCACCGACCACTGCAACTTGGAGTACCTTCAGAATGCCAAGAGGCTGAACCCCTGACAGGCACGCTGCTCCATGTTCTTTATGAAGTTCAACTTCAAAGTCACATACTTACCGGGTAAGAAAAACGCCAAGGCTGATGCTCTCTCCTGCCAGTTCGATCCCCCAGAGACTAAGGACAAAATGGCACCTATCCTGTTGCCCACCTGTTTCGCCGCCATGATAACCTGGTCTCTTGAGGGTGGCCAACGAATGCTGTTCCCCTCCTGCCGGATGCCCTTCGGGGAGGTTGTACATACCCAACCCACATTGCTCTGTCGTAATGCATTGGGTCCATACCTCAAGAAATTCAGGACACCCGGGGGCCTCAGCAACCCAGCGATTGGTTGCTTGACGCTACTGGTGGCCCGGTTGGAGGAAGGTGGTAGAAAAGTACGTGGCTTCCTGTCCCGAATGCACACAGATGAAATCCTCGCGTCAACCACCCACCGGTTTGCTTCAGCCCTTGCCTGTCCTGTCTTGTCCCTGGTCCCATCTGTCTACTTGCTCTCCCCAAGCTCCCCACTGCATCGGTCCTGGTGGATCTCCTGGTAACATGGGTTTTCCGCTACTATGGAATTCCCAAAGACGTGGTTTCGGATCGCGGTCCTCAGTTTACCTCCCAAGTGTTCCAAGCCTTCTGTCAGAAGCTCAATATCACATTCAGCCTGACATCTGCATACTATCCCCAGGCCAATGGGATGGCAGAACAAACGAATCAAGAAGTGTCTAAGGCGTTACGGCTGCTGTGCAGGGATAAGCCATCCGACTAGTCCACTCATCTCGTCTGGGCTGAGAACTCCCTAAACACCCGTCTTAACCCATCACGAACCTCTCTCCTTGCCAGTGTGTCCTAGGTTATCAACCGCCTCTCTTCCCGTGTGATGCGCCTACCAGTGACGTGCCGCAAGTGGACAACCGGTATAAAACTTGTAAGGAGGTCTGGCGTCGGACCCAACTCACCCTCACTCACCAGGTGCAGCAACAGAAAACCCACGCAGACCACCATCGACATTCGGCCCCCCCTTACAGAGTGAGCCAGCAGGTGTGGCTTTCCTTTTTTTTTTTTTACCCCTGTCGTGTCCGGCAGTTTAGCAAGCAGGATGTTAGTCTGGGTGCTTTATTTTGCCAACACTTTTATTTTGCCAAGTGGAGCTTCGGATTAAGCTCCTCTTGTTACTTGAGATATACGCTTAATTCCGTTTTAGATTATTGCGCCATTAAGCCGGAGCCGACAGGGAAAATTAACTGAAATAGGAAAAATAAAGAGAGGAAGAGAGGAGGGAGAGAAAGAGGAGAGGGAAAAAGAGAGACAGAGAAGAGAAGAAAGAAGAAAAAAGGAGGGGTCAGATAGAGAGAGAAAAACATAGGGAATTCTCTCTAGGGAGAGAAAAATAATACATGACAGCTTAAGAAAAAGTAGAGCAAAAGGAAAGAGTAACAAAAGGTGTCATGCCCCAATCGTCCGCTCCTCTCGTGTGCCACGCCCCCTCGTTAACCTCATGTGGATTCCCAGTGTTTTACGGCTGTTTCTGATTGTTGTCATTAGTTCATTGTATTTAGTCCGCGTTTCCGTTTGTTTCCCCAGTCCGGTCATTGTAATGTTGCGTGCTTTGTGCTTTGATTAAACCCCGTGTTCCTGATCCCTGGCTTCCTGCCTATTTGTCTGTGCTCCGGGCGCTTACGCGTTGTGACAAAAGGACAGCTTCTGCATCTTAGTAATGGACATTGTATCATCACACCAGCTGCTGTATCTGAAAAACACGATCCAGGTGCATACACAAAAAGTATTCATACAAAGAAACCAATGGTACCATTATGACAGAGAATAAGCTTGTGCCAGTATCTGCTTCTGGAATTAAATACATTAATACCAAAGAAAAAAATACATAAGCAGACCAACAGGAACTCAGTCTGGATATCGCCTCACCAGTATCTGCATCTGAGAAGAAAGGATGGAAGCCACACACACACACACACACCCAGACAAGAAGGAGAGAGAGGGATAAAATAGGGCAAGAAAGCCCTGGGCTATCTTGTATGCACGTGTGTGTGTGTATGTGTGTGCATGTCTATGTGTGTGTGTATGTGTGTGTGTGTGCATATGTACGTGTGTATGTGAATGTATACGTGTGTGTGTGCGCATGTGTGTATATTTGTGTGCTGTGAGTGTATGTATGAGTGTGCAGGTTAACATGGAATGATTCCCAATGAGTGTGCGAGACCACAACAACGCCGCCCCGGGGCCCCCCAGATGGCCAGGAGAGTCCCGAGCGATCATGGACCCAGCCGCCCCACAGCAGCTAGGTACCCAGGCTTCCCGCCACAGGAGGGCTGCATGTCCACCCAAGGAGGCAGAGGGGGGAGGCCCGGGTACCTCCCCCAAATCCCATCACTACTGCCCCATCATCCACATGCTCCCCCGTTCCAAGACAAACATGCAGACACACAAAACCATGCATACACACATACACACACTCAGACTCACACTCTCAGTCACACCTGCTCGTCTTTGAGGCCCGGCAGCAGATGCCCTGGACTTGCCCAGTGGACGGCCCCAGATGATGTTCCCCACCCCCCCAGATCGTAGGTGAGCAGGCACCCCACCGGAGGCCGGCAGCACCCCACAGATGCAGTGGCTAATCACCCTCCCCCTTCCCTCTGTGTGATGCAGTGTGATGTTGTGGGTGTGGTGTCTAAAGTGGAATTAAAAGAGTTGGGGGGTGAATAGCTGATCACCCCCCAGTACCTAAATGTAGTGTGGTGCAGGTGGGTGTGGGCTGGGGGGGGGGCGTGGGGGAATAGGTGATAACGCAGCAGGGCAGCGGGCATCAGGCATGACACCCCCGGATGCGCTGCACCAACACCCACGGGGGCGCCACCGTCCCCCGCCGCAGCCCCCCCACCCCAGCCCGAGGGGGGAATCCAGAGTCTCATCTGCGCAGGCCTCGCCGATGTGCCACTCTCACACAGACAACCACATTCACCAGACAGACTGACCTGGGACCTGTACCTTCCTCCAGGTGTGGCTTTCCACCCGCAACCTTAAAACCCCTTCCTGTTGAAAGCTGTCTGCCCGTTTCATCGGTCCGTTCAAGATCATATGGCAAGTGGGGCCTAACTCCTTCCTCTTGCAGCTCCCGAGGGTGTACCGGATCTGTCCTACGTTTCACATGTCTCTTTTGAAACCGGTGCAGTACAGCCCGGTGCACTCATCGAACGACGGTGGTATTCCGCCCCCTCGGACCTGGCAGGATGGCTTGGAGGTGTTCCAAATCCGGGCCCTTCTGGACTCCCGCCGCCGTGCGGGAACACTGCAATACCTGGAGGACTGGGAAGTAGAGATGCGCGGATGGCGGTTATATCCGCGGGCGCTGCGGATAATCCGCGGGTTGGGTGGGTCGGGTAATAAAAAAATACATTTTAATTAATTGCGGGTGGGTCGCGGGTGGATGAGATCAATCATTAATGATGCAAATATCAACTACATTCTCTAAAATACGAACATGTTTTAAATGCATTTTTCATCAGGCAGACAGTCTCAGGAGTGGCTGGAGGAGGGGGGTCCATTTCTTAAAGCAGAAATGGAGGCGAAATAGATCCGAGAGAGACTAAAAAAGGGAGAATTAAAAACAAAACAAAAGGAAGGAAAGAAAAGTGCTGTGTGGGAGCGGTTTAGCGAAGTGCCTATCGCCTGTTACCTATCGTCTGTATAAGTGCCTACGAGTTTTTTTTGGGGAAAAAAGTTCTTAATTGTTCTCTCTTTTTTTTAATCTATTTGGAAAGCATAATATTCTGTATTATTTGAATAGATAGGGCTAATAAATTTGCCGTTATCCAGTCATTGTGTGTTTATGTGTTGCAGCGACAGAAACGGTGATATTCCCATTAAAGTCTGAATGGAGTAGGCTAAAGACTGTTTATTTTATTGAGAAAATGTTGGTTAATCTGGCCAAAGACAAAATTTGTTTTATGAATAAATGTTTATTTAAAGCAGCATACGATACACGTATTATTTTACTATCAGAGATGCGCAGATTAGCTCTAAAGTCACTGAATCTGCTGTTAAAAACGAAGAAGAGGGTGCGGATATCTATATCAGAGAAAATTATAGGTGCGGGCGGGTGGCGGGTGGATGATTTGTTTAAAGCCGCGGATTCGGGTGACATTTTAGCTGATCCGCGCATCTCTACTGGGAAGGGTTCGGCCCAGAGGAATGCTCCTAGGTCCCATCGAAGGATGTCCTAGATGTGGTCATGATTGCTACTTTCCACCACAAGCACCCTTCCAGACCTTCTCCCCAGCCTTGGGGCCGTCCGCTCCATCCTGTCCGACCTCTAGGAGGTGGCCGTCGGGGGGGTTCTCTCAAGCCCACACGGGTGGGACAACAGCGAATCTCCAATGATTAGCTCCGCTTCTTAAGTGGACAACATGCAACAGATGTTGCGAAGTATTCTTGCCATGGTTTGGAGCCTTACTAAGCATTTACTTGTCTTTTGTCTTCCTCGCTTGCCCTGCCGGCTACATCCTACCTGCTTGTCTCGCCTGCCTACCCGCTCCCACTTACCCTGCCTGCCTGCCCTGTCTTGCGCTTCCGACCCATCTCCATCGCTCATTCTACCCCTTCGTCGTCTTATCCCATGCCTGCCCATAGGACTGACCTCTCCGGCTTCTGACCTCCTGCACCCGACCTGACGACGATTGTGGCTTTTGGATTTGGCTTTGTTTGTACCTGGTATTCCAATAAACCTCCCAGTCTCCTGCACTACGGGACCTGCCTCCTTTCCCGGCGTCAGATAATCTTTAATATACCAATACATTCTGAATAAGGAATTATATGGTATCAATATAGTCTAAAAAATGATTCCATACAAAAACTATGGGTGACAAAAATATATGACACCTGTTAGTTGTTTTGTGACAAAATCATTGTTGACCAGGTATTCTCAGGTGGGACAACCTCCCTATAAGTCATAAAAGCTGATTTGTAGTTTTTTCAATTCTAAATTCTAGCACAGTGCCTTAGGTTCTGTATTGTCATTGAAGATCAACATGCCCATGAACCTGGCATTAGTCACTATACAAGCTTTCACAGGTTTTAAAAGGTTGATAACCTAGGACACACTGGCAAGGAGAGAGGTTCGTGATGGGTTAAGACGGGTGTTTAGGGAGTTCTCAGCCCAGACGAGATGAGTGGACTAGTCGGATGGCTTATCCCTGCACAGCAGCCGTAACGCCTTAGACACTTCTTGATTCGTTTTACTTCTAAAAAGAAATGCTGCTAAATCCGTAGGAATATTGGACAGTTCCCTATAAAAGCACATATGTCAAACTCCAGGCCCGAGGGCTACATTCAGTCTGGAGCACAACCCTTTACTGCCCACAATATGAAATTTGATATTCTTTTAAAAATGGCCCAAGAACCAAGGCGTAATGGTGCACAAAATTCACATTTTGGTACAAACCTTGTGTAAGGATGGGCGGCGGACAGCTGGCTTGGGGAGCTGTCATCCCAAATCACTTCCCCTGTGACGTATTGCTCAACTGTTTGGCCGATGAAACCGTGATGATGCAGTTTCAAGTTACACTGTAAGTTTTAAGTTAACCCTTACCACTGCAGCAAGTGTTCACATTAATAAAATATATTTATGAATGTTTTTGAAGGGTGTTTTTATTAATTGTTTTTTAAAATCACTTACATTTGGCATCATCATGATTGTGTAATCAGCCAAACAGCTAAGTGATACATCACAGGAGGAAGGGATTTGAATAGTGGAAGATATTTGGCAAGATACAGCCAGAAAGCTTGAGGAAAAATCTGCAATTTGGCTTCCTCAAGAAGGTGTACCCAGAAACTGCAAAAAGAACAACTGCATTCAACAAGTAATACCAACAGCATCTGAATGTGAAGCAGGGAAATGACTCCAGCCAGAAAGCTCAACTATGGAGCTTGCAGGACTGGCAACCCAGGGCAGAGGAACCAGCTGGAGCACTTGAGGAAGAATTTTCTGACAGGGTGTGCCCAGGAGCTGCAGGAGGAACATCAACAGATCCCACACTCAGAACTCTGTGAGAGATCATGGATAGAGGCTTCTATCCTGTATGGGCAGACTGGTGGACTACAGCCCTGGCAGGCAGATGAGAAGAGAAATTCCTTAAGCTGTTACTTATATTTTTATAATAAAGTATATAAGAATTAAAAAGGTTGTGTATTTCAAAAGATTAGTGTCTGTATGTGTTATCAGTTTGGCCATAGAAATGATTCAGTGTTCTCTCCCACAGGTTAAATAAATACTATTAATAAAAATCCATCAGGACCCATAACAGATTTTTTTTTTAAATTTTTTATAAAAACAAATTTTAAAACATTGCAAATCAAACTATTAACACAGAGCCCCCTAGTTGAATGTCAGTGATAAGGCTGAGTGCAACAAAATGAAATACAGTGGTACCTCAGAACTCAAATTTAATCCGTTCAGAACTTTTTTGCATTTAAACACAAAATGAACCAGATAAAACAAGAAGAGCATATACTGTACTAAACACATCTAAGCAGATTTATCAAAACAGTCATTTGTAAAGTAAGAAAATAAATGTATCCAAACAATGTGTAAAGTTAAAACAATGTGTCATGCCCCGATCGTCCGCTCCTTCCGTGTGCCATGCCCCCTCGTTAACCCCGTGTGGAATTCCCATGTGATCAGCTGTTTCTGGTTGTTGTCATTAGTCTTCTGCATTTACCGCGTTTCAGTTTGTTTCCCCAGTCCGGTCATAGAATTTTCCGTCTTCGTTTTGCCTGCCTTACCTGTAATTAAACCCCGTATTCCCACTATACCCTGACGTCTGCGCCTTTGTCTCCGTTCCGTCCCCGCTCTGCACAACAATATTATTATAATGAAATGTACTAATGGGTTATTATTAATATTAAAATAATAAGAAATCTTTATTTTTAAATGTATTTTATTATATAATAATAATTACTGTCACTGTCTATCATTGTCTAAATGTATTTTTACTGTCTAAATATACATATTCAGCTAGTGTAAACATGCACCATGCTATCACGGCGCATGCGAAGCTTAGACTGAAGTGTTACCCTATGTTTCAGCTGAGAGACGTGCCGCGTGACTCATTTCCCCGCGTATACAAGTTATCTTAGGTTGGCGTTCACAGTTTGACTTCTGAGATTCAGATCAAGTTCTAGGTAATTTTTTTTTAACTGGTTGGTTTGACTTTTAAGAAATTCGAGTTCTAATGAGTTTGAGAACTGAGGTACCACTGTAAATCATTCACAAATATATTGGTTACCTCTCTCAATAGTGGAACTTCACAATGCACTACAAGGTATGCCTAACGGTAAAGCTCCAGGGCCAGATGGATTTCCAGCGGAATTCTACAAAACATTTTGGCCTCTGCTAGCACCACTATTCCATAGAATGGTTATAGAAATTAAAGAAACTGGCAGCATCCCCCCAAATATGAATTGTGCAGACATTAACCTGCTCCTCAAACCTGACAAAGACCCTGTTCTCCCCTCTAGCTATCGACCAATATCACTCATAAATGCGGATCTTAAAATCATCAGCAAGGCACTGGCAAGTAGAATTGAAAAAGTGACACCCTATATAATACATCCAGATCAAACTAATTGGCGTAATAGACTACTGCAACATTCAAAATAAGGAAGCCATAATCGTCTCATTGGATGCAGAAAAGGCTTTTGACAGGGTCAACTGGAAATTTCTAATGGCAACCTTACTAAAATTTGGATTTCGCGAGAACTTTGTAACCTGGATTAAAATTTTATACAGTTCACCTAAAGCCTGCGTAAAAACAAATGTTCAAATCTCCCCAAGCTTCATTCTTAGAAGGGGCACTAGGCAAGGTTGTCCACTTTCTCCATCACTATTTGCTATATTTATCGAACCATTGGCAGCAGCAATTCGGAATAATAATAATATCAAAGGTATCCAAACAGCAAGTATAACCCATAAAATTAGTCTTTATGCAGATGATGTATTACTTTTTCTTCAAAATACACAGGGTTCCCTCACGGAGACGATAAGACTCATAGATAAGTTCTCCTCCATATCAGATTACTCTATTAATTGGAACAAGTCGACTACTATGATACGCTGAAGTATATTGCAGCTGGTGTTTAAAAGGAGCTCGCCGGTTCTATTGATGATAGGACCTTCCTGAAACAATCTCGGACCATGAAATAGGAAGGCAATTCACTTATAGCTCAGTAGCGGAATCAGTATTTTTCCGCACCGCGAATGTAACATTTTCCTTGGGTTTCACATGTTTGCTGTTTGTGGGCCTATACGCCTTCTTGGGCCACTTCTGATTGGTGAGCATGACTGGCATGCGAGCACGGCACTTGTGATTGGTGAGAATGACTGTCACACAGGAAGCACGGCATGAATTTGTAAAAGTATTCTCATAGCAGTTTTAAACCCTGGGTCCGACGTGCTGTATAATGTATATCCTAAATCGCGATTTTTGAGACTTTTTGAGAAATCGCGATTTCGATTTGAAATCGATAAGTCGTGCAGCCCTAACTTGGACATACTGCAAAGGACTTGGACATTCTGAGAGCGATGTTGGAGCTTATCCCAGTGTTGCACGAGTCTGAAATAAACTCTGGGAAAATGGTCTGGGAAAATGGGTCTGACGCTATCCTCCAATAAACGCTTTGCTGCAGCAGTTTGGCCGTGTGTCTGTGAAAGTGGGAGGGAGCAGGGTAGTGTAGCAGCAGTTTGGCCATGTGTCTGTGAAAGTGGAAGGGAGCAGGGTAGTGTCTGACCCCTGCAGCAATTTGCCCGTGTGTGTGTGTGTGTGTGAAAGTGGCAGGGAGTGAGGGTGACCCCCCTTTTTCACATACAACTGATATTTACATCCACATACATATACAGTAAACTGGTGAAATTTGCAGATGACACCAAGGTGGGTGGTGTAGCAGATACTGAACTAGCGGCTCAGCAGCTACATAAGAACATAAGAACATAAGAACTATACAAACGAGAGGAGGCCATTCGGCCCATCGAGCTCGCTTGGGGAGAACTTAACTAATAGCTCAGAGTTGTTAAAATCTTATCTAGCCCTGATAAGATACAGCGGGATCTTAATTTAATTAGTGACTGGGCTGACACCTGGCAGATGAAATTTAACATTGACAAATGTAAGGTACTCCATGTAGGGAGCAGAAATATAAAGTACAGGTATTTTATTGGACCTACTGAAATAAAGGTAGCTGATTATGAGAAAGACCTTGGTGTGTATGTTGATGCTTCCATGTCTCATTCTCGCCAGTGCGGGGAAGCAATAAAAAAGGCCAATAGGATGTTGGGGTATATCTCCAGGTGTGTGGAGTTTAAGTCAAGGGAGGTAATGCTAAGATTATACAATTCCTTGGTGAGACCTCACCTAGAATATTGTGTGCAGGTTTGGTCACCATATCTTAAAAAGGACATAGCGGCCTTAGAAAAGGTGCAGCGTAGGGCCACAAGAATGATTCCTGGTCTTAGAGGAATGTCATACGAGGAAAGGTTATTTGAGCTAAATCTGTTCAGCCTCAAGCAAAGGAGACTGAGGGGGGACATGATCCAGGTCTATAAGATTCTAACAGGTTTGGATGCTGTTCAACCGAATAGTTACTTCAGCATTAGTTCAAATACAAGAACTCGTGGACATAGGTGGAAATTAGCGGGAGAACATTTCAAACTGGATTCAAGGAAGCACTTCTTTACACAGCGTGTAGTCAGAGTATGGAATAGTCTTCCTGATAACGTAGTGCAAGCTGAATCCTTGGGTTCCTTTAAATCAGAGCTAGATAAGATTTTAACAACTCTGAGCTATTAGTTAAGTTCTCCCCAAGCGAGCTCGATGGGCCGAATGGCCTCCTCTCGTTTGTATAGTTCTTATGTTCTTACGTAGGGGGATATAAATATCAAATAGACATTCGGCATAATTAAGAAACAAGATAAGTGTAATGGAATGAAAACGATTATATTGTGAACTCACCAAAATTATACAATTTTTCTTTGAGATTATTTTTATTTTTATGTTAAAACTACATTTATAAGAAACACCTGCACTTCTGATGTAGCTGGCACGTAATTTCCGGCTAATCGTTTCCTTTTAAGTGTTGGCGCGGACTGTCCTCCAGCAGAAATAAAGACTTGATGCTGGAGGTGAGTCGCATGACAGTTGCATTGTTCTAGAAAAGGGTCAGTCTATAAATACACACATGCATACACATGATCGCACATGTTTCAACCAGAGTAAATTTATTGTTTATATGACAAGTTCAATTGGATGACTCATACTTGTTAAAAAAATAAATAAATAACATTTAGATGCAGGAATGCGAACTAGATTTGGCGCCAATTACTTCCTCAAAAGAAAACGAAGAAAAAAACAAAATGCAATCATTTGCTAAACGAATTTCCATTGTTTTAGAAAGGAAAACGTGTGCAGTGTTGACAGACAGTGAACATTTATATGTGTGCAAGTATGTTATTTTGTGTTACTTTATGTATATTTAATGCATGTGGCTCAATGTAATGTTACGGTGATGGTTATTTTTCATGCATTTGTTACGATGTGAATGTTCTCTATATATGTATTTGAATATGTACGGAATGGGAAAAATTTACGATTACTGAGCAGAAATAAAGACTTGATGCTGGAGAAAGGAAAACGTGTGCAGTGTTGACAGACAGTGAACATTTATATGTGTGCAGAACACGAGACACGGACCGCAGAAGCTGTTAGAGGTGAATCCGTCACATAAGCCTTCGTGTGTTTAAACTTGACAGGCTGTATTTCCCCTTAAAGAATCCTAAGAAAAACTTAAAAGTGCATAACTACTCCTAAAAGGAACACAACCAGCTGCAAATATTTCTTACGGTGAGCGGCCACCGTACCAGTTTTCCTCCTTTAGTAAAGAAACAGAAATACCCCACTAGAAAAAGAAAAAAAAGAAAACTTCCATAGAGTGAGTATATTATTTCTTTTATTCATGTTTTATGAGTATACATTAAAATAACTTTAGTATTTTTAAATAAATTTTTAGAGATTGCGGTATTTTGTGTTCTTTCTACGAGAGACGGTGCGGATAGAAACTCCATAGAGTGAGTATATTATTTCTTTTATACATGTTTTATGATAAACACTATACATTAAAAAACTTATTCTAATAATAAGTATTCTGTGTTCTATCTACGAGAGACAGCGCGGATCGAGGGAGTCTGCCTAGAGAAAATCTACGAAAGACCTGAATCAGCAGGTATGGACGGAGCATCACCCCCTCCTATACCCGAAGCCTTATTAGATGAAATCGACAACATCAACAACGCTAATAATGAAAATGATACGTGTTACTTTGCTCAACACGACTCGCCACCCGCAGCATCTGGTGAAGCGAGAGTCGAAGAGCCCTGTTTCCTACCATCCTTAGAGACATTAATAAGCATGTTACATTAAAGGGGCTCTGATTCAGAAGCAGGATGGGGGCTGCCCGGCGACAAGGCCACATGGTCCCCCGCAGATTCTGAAATGTTGGCGGCCTTGTCAGACGTAGAATTTCTTCTCAATGCTGAGGAGATTGAAAATGACTTGGGGCTGGGGTGGGATGATCGTGTACGGGATTTGGGCGAATTTGAAAATGCCGATGTTGAACAGGAAGGTGGTGGTGGTGATGTGGAAATGTTGGATTCCCCACCTGACAGGGTTGTACAACACCATAGATTCAATAATGTACAGATTAGGCGGATTCTAAATATTCCGCAACCTAGAAACGACGCAAATTTCCGCGAGTACTACGAAAATGTAATCGGAGGGTTTCAAAATATTGTGAATGAGGCGATACCTTACACCACATGGGGAGCTTATATACAGGTCACCCTGCTCAGTGACTTTTTAAATGATGAGCTGTCGCAAATTGTACGGTATGGGGAGGGGGAGCTGACAGATTTCCAGCAATTGCTGGATCGCTTGGTTCAGTCTAATCAAGAAATTTTAAACGATTCCAACCTAGAAGTAATCGTAGATGTAATCAATATCCCATGCGGCGGTGGGAACAAACGTAAACTACAGACCATGCTAGCTACAGAAATCATTTCTAAAAAAGCCAAACACATGTTTATCATTAAAAACGACAGCAGAGCGTGTTTCACTATAAACTTGCCGCATCTGCTCCATGGAAACCTCACTGACACCGAGGGTGAAAAGCTCGGGCAGGAGTTACAGGAGAAAGCGGGATTCACCCCCGACCACGCTGTCGCTTTGAATGACATCAATTTTGAGAAATTCATTCATTGCAAAGCAGTGGTGTATTATCAACAACCGTATTCAAACAATCTCCACATTTACCAGACACCCACGCCAACCGACAGTAGAAGGGTGGTGTATTTCTTTTTACACAATCAGCATTTTTACGGCATTAAAAGCGTCATGGGGTTCTTAGGGGCGAGCTACGTTTGCACAAGCTGTTTCACGGGGTATGACTCGCCTCACTCTCATCGCTGCGAAAAATTCTGCAACGTCTGTCAGACTAATTGTAGAGAAGGTGAAACCACACTGGGGATAGTGTGTGAGCGGTGTAATTTCAGATGCTTAAATAACGTGTGCTTCGAGTGTCACCGTACGCCAAGGGTCTGCTGCGTTAGGGGGGAGATTGCTAGCCCCTGTGACAAGTTCAGAAAAAGCAACGCTTCCGGGCTTAACTACTGCCTAAGTCCCGAGAACCCAAAACCGCACTCGTGTAGAACAGTAAAATGTAATATCTGCGATGCTAAACTACACACAACTGAATCCGACATATCCACCCCACATCTCTGCTATTTAAATCCACCGGAGAAGCCTAAAAAAGGGAAACGGGTTGCCAAAAGGGGTGAGGGTGAGGGCAGTAAAAAGGTCCCCAAATATGTGTTTTTTGACTTTGAAACATCCCAGACCGCGGGTACCCATATCCCCGTTTACGTGTGCGCCATCTGCAATCAGAATGAGACAATGACCGCCGAGGGGCCTGACTGCGCGCTGCAGTTCCTCAGACATTTCAGGACCCCATACTATACGGGTGTCTGCTTCATTAGTCACTATGGAAAGGCGTTCGATAATTACATCATACTGAATGCAATGGTGAAGGAAGGGGTAGAACCGTGTGTAGTGTCACAGGGGAATAAAATCATTCTCATTGTAGACAGCGTGTTTGAGGAAAGGTACATCGACAGTCACTCCTTTCTAAGCATGCCGTTGAGAAAAATCCCCGATGCAATGGGTTACTCAACTCAGATGCGTAAAGGCTATTTTCCACATCATTTGACATTTCATTTTGGATACGTAGGCCCATACCCCCCTCCCAATCAATTTGGGCCCGATCAAATGCCCGGCAAAGAACGCAACAAGTTTTATCAATGGTACGATGGTGTAAAGCACCAGACCTTTAATTTTCATGAAGAGATGATTGCTTACTGTAAGAATGATGTGGAGATTCTGAGAGAGGGCTGCTTGCGCTTCCTGTGGGAGTTTAAAATGCTCACGGGTTGCGACCCCTTCTCCACGGCCACCATCACTTCAGCTGCGTTGCTGGTTTACAGGACAAATTTCCTAACCAGAGATACGATCGCAATCCCAGATGAATGGGATTACAGAAGGCAATACAAAAGTTATTCCAACGTCTCGATCCAGTGGCTAGAATTCATCGGCCGCACACGCAACATTGAAATTCGACGTGGAGAAAGAGGGAGAGAAATGGGTTTTCGAGTTTCTAAGCTGCCAGTTTCATGGGTGTCCTACGTGCAACAATGAACGTGATGTCTGCCCCCTGACCCGCAAAAGCTTCGGTTCCTTGTACGTTAAAACTCGGGAAAAACTCAAGGTGTTGCGGCAAGAGTTTAATATGAATGTAGAATCGATTTGGGAACACGAATGGGCTTACGCTAAAACTCACGACCCAGAGGTACAGCATTTCCTATCAGACTTTCAGCCCCCTGAACCCCTAAGGCCGCGAGAAGTGCTGTTTGGGGGTCGGACATCGGCGATTCGCCTGCGTTACGATGTCATTGGGGAAGAGCGTGTCCGGTACGTCGCTGTACCCATTCACTCTGGCTAAATTTGAATTCCCCGTGGGGCACCCGGTAATCATTCATTCAAATTTTAAACCTCTGAATGAATACTTTGGCCTGATCAAAGCCACAGTGAACCCCACTGCGTGAGCTGTTTTTCCCCGTCCTACCCAACAGACTGCCAAATGGGAAACTGGTGTTTACCCTCTGCAGGACGTGCGCGATCGAGAACAGGCAGGAGGGGGCGTGCGGGCATTCTGATGCAGAGTCTGGGTCTCCACGGAGCTCAATCTGGCTTTAGACAGGGGTTATACAGTCATAATGGTCCACGAAGTGTGGCATTTTCCCCAAACCAGCAGCGACCTGTTTAGAGGCTACATTAAAACCTTTCTCAAAGTGAAGCAACAGGCTTCGGGCTACCCCGACGATGCGACCGATGACGCGGGTTAAAAACTTGAGCATGAATTAAAAACTTGAGCATGAGGGGATTGAATTAGAGCCCGATAAGATCATGTCTAACGGGGTGAAGAGGCAGGTCTCCAAGCTTCTGCTTAACTCTCTGCGGGGTAAACTCGCGCAGAGGAACAACATGCTCCAAACATCTATAGTGTCTGACCCAGGGGTGTTTTTTAATTTTTTCTGCTCGGAGCTGTACGAGATTTCGCGTTTGTGAACGACGAGGTCGTCCTCATCCGCTGGCGTTACAAGTCTTCCTACAAACTGTCACCTGGAAAGACTAACATATTCAAAGCCTGTCAAACTACCGCGTGGAGGCAGTTGACGCTTTACAAAAACTGGAAAAACTGTGGGAGAGAGTCCTGTATCATGACACAGACAGCATCGTGTACAAATGATGTCTGCCCCGGCCGTGTGAATATGAGCCAACCTTAGCGAATTACCTGGGGGAGCTCATGTCCGAATTAGCCCCCAACGAATACATCGCTTCGTGGGGTGCGCTGGGGCCAAAAAGTTACTGTTACCGACTCAACAACAGGAAAACACAGTTAAAATGTAAGAGTATAACTCTAAATTACGAAACCTGTCAAAAACTTTGACAGTATGATTGGATTGATTGAAAACTACATCGGAGGATGTACAGTAGGAATAATCCCCCTATAATGACGCACTACAACAAAATTGAATGCGACATGAAAAGTTTTCGCCTGTTTAATAGGCCTCTCGATAAAAAGGTCAGGGTCATCTACGACAAACGCAGATTGTTGACTAGTGGGAAAACTCTGCCTTTTGGTTGCTGAAATGTAAAACGGTCTTTGAAAATATTTTAAAGTAAGATGTACAGTTGTTTGCAAATGTAACATGAAGGTTTTTTTTTTCAAAGTAAGCTGTTTTAAAATGTAACATGAAAGTTTTTTTTCAAAGTAAGATGTACAGTTGTTTTCAAATGTAACATGAAAGTTTTTTTTCAAGATAAGATGTTTTAAAATGCAACATGAGTTTCTTCAAAGTAAGATGTTTTTAAAATGTAACATGAAAGTTTTTTCAAAGTAAGATGTTTTACTTAGATTCCTTAGATGTCATCTACTTCCTCTATTTCCAAAAGGCTTTTGATGTTGTTCCCCACAAGAGGCTCTCACTTAAACTCAAAGCGACAGGTATTTTAGGAACTGTAGCGACCTGGATTAATAACTGGTTAACAGATAGGAAGCAGCGAGTAGTTATAAGAGGCTCAATGTCACAGTGGGCCTGCGTTCATAGTGGGGTACCGCAGGGTTCAATTTTAGAACCACTTTTGTTCCTAATTTACATAAATGATATAGACACCAATATATACAGTAAACTGGTGAAATTTGCAGATGACACCAAGGTGGGTGGTGTAGCAGATACTGAACTAGCGGCTCAGCAGCTACAGCGGGATCTTAATTTAATTAGTGACTGGGCTGACACCTGGCAGATGAAATTTAACATAGACAAATGTAAGGTACTCCATGTATTGAGCAGAAATATAAAGTACAGGTATTTTCTGGGACCTACTGAAATAAAGGTAGCTGATTATGAGAAAGACCTTGGTGTGTATGTTGATGCTTCCATGTCTCATTCTCGCCAGTGCGGGGAAGCAATAAAAAAGGCCAATAGGATGTTGGGGTATATCTCCAGGTGTGTGGAGTTTAAGTCAAGAGAGGTAATGCTAAGATTATACAATTCCTTGGTGAGACCTCACCTAGAATATTGTGTACAGGTTTGGTCACCATATCTTAAAAAGGACATAGCGGCCTTAAAAAAGGTGCAGCGTAGGGCCACAAGAATGATTCCTGGTCTTAGAGGAATGTCATACGAGGAAAGGTTATTTGAGCTAAATCTGTTCAGCCTCAAGCAAAGGAGACTGAGGGGGGACATGATCCAGGTCTATAAGATTCTAACAGGTTTGGATGCTGTTCAACCGAATAGTTACTTCAGCATTAGTTCAAATACAAGAACTCGTGGCCATAGGTGGAAATTAGCGGGAGAACATTTCAAACTGGATTTAAGGAAGCACTTCTTTACACAGCGTGTAGTCAGAGTATGGAATAGTCTTCCTGATAATGTAGTGCAAGCTGAATCCTTGGGTTCCTTTAAATCAGAGCTAGATAAGATTTTAACAACTCTGAGCTATTAGTTAAGTTCTCCCCAAGCGAGCTCGATGGGCCGAACGGCCTCCTCTCATTTGTATAGTTCTTATGTTCTTATGTTCTTAAAACATAACATGAAAGTTTTTTCAAAGATGTACATTTGTTTTAAAATGTAACTTGTATACGTGTTTTATTTTTCAATCTTGTACGAAAATGTTTTGTACATTAGTTTTAAAAATGTATTTAAAAAATGTTAATTTACAAAAAGATGTTTTGATGTATATATTGCAACATGATAAAACATTTTTTATTTAAAGTCTCTATCTTTTATCAACAATTAACCCATGCATTTTGGGATTGTGTGTGTGTGTGTGTGTGCACTTTGGGATTGTGTGTGGAAAGATTTAAAAGATTAGGGTAGTCTTTACCGTTTCATCAGTGTTTTTGGAACCGGCGCTGATGGGTAGCGGTATGAGAGAGGTCGACTTTGATCACCGTTTAGAATTGCCGTTTACGGCAATAATTGCTGGGGCAAGTTCTTTGGGGAAAACCTATTTCACTAAAGAATTGCTTTTAAATCAGAGTCACTGTTTCATAGGGGCATCCGTTAGAAAAATTGTATGGTGTTAGGCTTCCTATCAGCCACTTTATGATGAATTGCGTGAACAGATCACTGAGATTGAATTTATAGAAGGGCTTCCTAAAAGCTGTGAAGATGAGGAGCGGTCCCCCTCCGGCTCTTTGATAATTATCGATGACTTGATGGACAGCGCGTCCGAAAACAAACTCGTCGCAGAAGCTTTCACAAGATTCAGACATCACCGTCAAATCTTGGTCATCTACCTCATGCAGAACGTATTTCATCAGGGGAAGTACAGTAGGACTATAGCCCTAAATACTACTTATTATTGTCTGTTTAAGCCATGCACCAACAACATCCATATAAAGGAGAGGTTTAAAGGTCCGACTCAGTGTGCTCTTCAAACGCCGTCACATGGTGAGGAGATCTTTCAAGAGATGTGTCAAGATGGTCTGGGGGAAAATGTATTTCAGAAAACACCTGAGGATGACAAACCAGCCATGTCAGTTGATGACAATAATTTTCTCAGAATTATGGACAATGAAGTGTACATAGATGACGAAAACCACTGGGTGGCACCACTACCCTTTCGTTCACCTCGCAGGACCCTTCCTAACAATAGAGAACAGGCCTCTCAGAGACTCCTCTCTCTCCAGCACACATTCAGAAGGAGACCTGACATGAAGGAGCACTTCTTTGACTTTATGCAGAAAGTCATTGACAACCACCAGGCAGAACCAGCTCCGCAACTACAGCCAGAGCAGGAGTATTGGTATTTGCCGATCTTTGGAGTATACCACCCACAGAAGCCTGGGAAAATAAGAGTTGTTTTTGATTCCAGCGTGGAGTACGAAGGAACATCACTGAACAACATGCTTCTCAGTGGACTCAACCTCAATAACACTCTAGTTGGTGTCCTACTAAGGTTCAGGAGAGAACAAATAGCTGTTACAGCCGATGTGGAACAGATGTTCTATGGGTTCAAGGTCAGAGAGGACCACCGCCATTTCCTTTGGTTTCTGTGGTACAAAGATAATGATCCAGACAAGGGGATCGTTGACTACTGGATGACTGTGCACATGTTCGGGAACAGCCCGTCCCCAGCTGTAGCAACATATGGAATGAGGAAAGCTGCAGAACATGGAGAGACTGAACATGGTAGCATTTCATCTTCAGAAATTTTTATGTTGACAATGGACTTGCCTCACTGGCCAAGGAGGTTGAAGCTATCAATCTTTTGCAGCGAACCAAGGCCCTGCTGGCTGAGTCCAACTTAAGACTTCACAAGATAGCTTCAAATAGCCCAAAAGTCATGGAGGCTTTTCCTGTGGAAGAACAAGCAAGTGACTTCAAAGATTTGGATTTGGGAGCGGACCCCTTGCCCCTCCAGAGGAGTCTGGGTTTAACCCTTTGGGGTCTAGGGGTAGGAAACACACTTTCACTAACTGGGGCATGATCACACATTTCTTCAAATATCATAAACTTACTTCATGGCAAATAAATTATTTCTTATATATTTGTTTTGCCATTACACTCATCTTTATTTTAATATATATTGTAAATATGTCAGATTTTTGTTAAGTTTGAAATTTGACATCAAAGTATAGACATTGCAAAATGCAGTTTGGAACACTTGCAGAAACATTATAAAAGTACATAGTAAGCAATGCTGGCAGTTTGTTTTGATCCCAGATATCTGATCACCAAAGTCTTGGCTACATGAAGATGACTAAATGGTGTAGATGCAACATTCATTTGGATAAATAAATAAATAAGAAAAACCTAACTCATGTCACTATTTCTGGCTCCTTTCATTGAATATGTAGCAACTTTCATGTGTATGAATGAGCCATTGTCACCTGGGCACGTCCTCAACCCCCTTTTATGGCGCTGAAGGGGATGTATCTGGATCGCGTTTCACCGTTGCGCTGTTAATCAAATTATCATGCGAATGCGATTTGAATACGCGCTAATGCGGCTATTTATAATGTGAATAGCGATCTTCGGGTGAGAGCGGTACTACACGCCCCCGATGCAGGTAAAACAAAGTAAGATGACATGGTTTACTTTTTTGCCGATTTAACCTAGTTAAAAAAACTTTAATACTTCCGACAATGGACGTTTTGAAAAGAAGACACATTACGATTTAGCCAGCGTTTTTTTCATGATTCTACATTAAGATTTCAGCGAGATATAAACTGAAATAGACGCGAAAAGTACGCGATGTCGCTGACGACATACTCGACCCCAGAGAGTTAAGCTGGGAACTCCACACTGACAGTTTTACCTTCTGAGTATCAAGAGATGTTAAACCATTCACTCAGAGAGGCATGCTGTCCACGATAAATAGTCTTTATGATCCCCTTGGATTTGCTTCCCCCGTCACGGTCCAAGGAAAGGCATTGGTGAGAGACGTTTCCTCAGAACAGTACGAGTGGGACACACCTCTCCCACAGGAGAAAGAGACACAGTGGAAGGCATGGACTGACTCCATAATTGAGCTTGAACAGGTTTGCATTCAAAGAGCATACATTCCAGTCTCCATGTCATGTATGAAATGGAAAGAACTATGTGTGTTTGCAGACGCTTTGACCATAGCGATAGCTGCTGTAGCCTACCTGCGTGCCTTGGATTCTGAAGGAAGATGACATGTAGGGTTTGTAATGGGAAAATCAAAGCTTGCTCCTTACCCCATGCACACTGTACATCGCCTGGAGTTGTGCGCAGCAGTCTTGGCGGTTGAGTTACAAGCAGTCAGGTTCTTCACAGACAGTCGCATCGTGCTGGGCTACATCCACAACAGTTCACGTAGGTTCTATACCTATGTGGCTAACCAAATAGCTCGCATTCGAGGCTCTACTGAACCAAAACAGTGGCAGTATGTGTTGACTGACCAAAACCCTGCAGATCAGTGAACCAGGCCAATTGCAGCAGCTCACCTAGCCTCATCCAGTTGGTTGCTTAGTCCTCCCTTTCTCAATCAGCTGAGTCCAAGACTGGATGATGAAGCAGAATCATTCGTGCTTGTGCAACCAGATGCTGATAAAGACGTTCGGGCCCAAGTCACCTGTCTCGTAACCAAGACCATGGGGCAGTCTCTTGGAGCAGCAAGGTTTGAATGCTTCTCTGTTTGGAAGAGTCTAGTAAGAGGCATAGTGAGTCTCGTTCATGTAGCCAAGTCATTCTCCAGAGAGACTAGGACTGAAAGATGTAAGGGGTGGCATCAATGCAGTCAGCCGCACAACACAGAGCGTTCTCAAGCGAAGATGGGTATCTTCAAGGCTATGCAGGAGGATGTGTATAAAAGGGAGCTGAAATGCTTAACTCAGGGTACTAGAGTGTGCACCTAAGGTCCCCTTGCAAAGCTGGATCCCTTCATTGACAAGAGCGGATTGATTAGAGTTGGAGGTCGGATACACAGGGCAGATTTGGAAGACCAAGAGAAACATCCACTCATCCCACCAGCTGGCCATCATGTGACCACTCTCCTGGTCTTAAACTATCATGATAAAGTAGCCCACTAAGGTCACCACTTCAGAGGGTGCATTGCGCACCACAGGTGTCTGGATAGTAGGAGGGAGGAGAATCATCTCTAGCATCATATTCAAAAGCGTCGTCTGGGGGGGCGCTCGCGAGCAGTTCATGGAGTAGTCGCTTTTTTCTGAGTTCCTCTCCGCTGATGTTTTAATTAGAATTTTTTCGCCACTAAAGTACCATTAGCTCATTTCAGGGTTCATAATGACTTTCTAAACGCTACACTGTGTTTATTGTTTGGATGATCCTTTGGTAAATAAGGTCCGTAAGGAAGATTTTGGCCGTATCGTTAACTTAATTTATGTCTGAAAATGGCGTCGAAAAAATCTTCAAAGGTCGTTGCAGCTATGAAGGAGGACGCCAATTCAAGTGACTCTGCTTCACAGGGGAATATGAACATGATACTGGCTGCAATTACTTCCCAAGGAGATGAGTTGAAGAAGTTAATTGAGGACAGGATGACGGCTCTAAGTGGCCGCTTGGATGCGTTAGACGCCATGTTGGCTAACCTGCAGTCAGATCAGGTCGGCGTCAAACAAAAAATTGTGGAAATAGAGGGTGCCCTGAACGGTACGGATTCACGGCTAGGAGAGGTGGAAAAGGTGTGTGATGAATTGCGTGTGGAAAACAAATCTCTCTTGGCTAAACTGAATGACTTGGAGGGTCGTTCTCGCAGGCTGAATCTTAAATTTGTGGGAATAACGGAAGGAGAAGAGCGGGGACGCCCTTCGATGTTCGTTTCGGACTTGATTACGGAACTTTTTGGCCGAGATAACTTCCCCAAACCGGTGAAAATTGATCGTGCACATCGGGCACTGCTACCCAAGCCATCGGAAGGCCAAAGACCTCGCACCATTATCGCACGGATCCACAACGATCGGGACAAGGATTTAATTCTTCGTTTGAGTCGGGAAAAGTTTCCTCTGAATTATAATGGAAAGCGGATTTACATCTTTCCTGATTATACTCCGGAGGTAACCGCACGGCGACGAGCCTTTAGCTCAGTCACGAAAGCTCTACGAGAGACTGGGTTGAAATGGTCCTTGCGTTTTCCAGCGAAATTGAGGCTGCATCATAATGGCCGGGAGTTGTCGTTTGAATCTCCAGAGGAGGCAAAGAAGTTCGTGGACAATTTGCCGAAGGATTCAGCATAGACGCTACTGTACGTATAATTTTACTCAGCTTAGTCTGAGTATTTACCTTAATTGACTGAAGTGGACTTTGGAATATTTTGTTTATTTTTCATTGTGGTACGTGATTCAGAGACAAGGTGCGCGGAGAGGATCAAAAGTTTTTGTTCTTGGTACGCTTAGCAGGTTCTTTTTTGTGTTCTTGCTATTTTGTTGAGGTAAGGTAAGCCCGATCCTATTCTGCACTTTGGGCGTCTCCGAGAAAATGGGGAATACTGGCTGCCAGAGTTCCCGGGGCAGCCGTGGGGAGTTCATGGGGTTTTTTTTTTTTTTTTCTCTTCTTCGTGTTCTTTGTTGCACCAGATATGGTTTATTTATGCTATGAAAACTACTGACTTGATGTATAGGTTTCTGAGGACGCTGTATGAGTAGTATCCCTACTAATAGTTATGACAATGCCGGAGTAAATATTACGTTTGTTAGTTGGAATGTAAGAGGAATGGGGCACCCAATTAAGAGGGGAAAAGTGTTTACACACTTAAAGTCGTTGTCGGCTGATATTATTTTCCTTCAGGAAACCCATATTAGACCCAATGAACAATTGCGGCTGAGGGCAAATTGGATTTCACAAGTTTATCAGGCCACTTTCTCCTCCAAGGCTAGAGGTGTGGCTATACTTTTTAAAAAATCTATCCCTTTCCGAATGCACTCTGTGGTGTCTGACCCGGCGGGAAGATATATTATTGTGTCTGGATTTATTAATAATTTCCCGATCACGTGTGTTAACGTATATGGTCCAAATATAGATGACCCTGGTTTTTTTCAAAAATTATTCAGGCTTATTCCAGACACGAACTCGACTAACTTAATAATTGGGGGAGATTTTAATTGCTATTTGGATCCTTATTTGGATCGTCAGTCTTCACAAACTCCCCCTTCTATACAGTCTGTAGGTGTTTTACGTAATTTAATAAAATCCATGAATCTTGTGGATATATGGAGATTACTTAATCCGACTGCTCGTGATTATTCTTTTTTTTCTTGTGTTCATAAATCGTATACACGTATTGATTACTTTATCATTGACTCGAAACTCATTCAGGGGGTTACCTATTCTAGATATCATAATATTCTCATTTCTGATCATTGCCCTGTTTCTATGGGTCTGAAAGTTTCGCTAACAAAAGCACAGTGTTGCTGGCGTTTTAATCCTCAATTACTAATGGATAAACAATTCCAACCATATATAACCGAATGTTTAGACCAGTTTGTGAAGACCAACGACAAGGGGGATGTTTCAGACTCATGTCTTTGGGAAACATGTAAAGTAGTGCTAAGGGGACATATTATTGCATATGAATCCTCGGTGAGGAGGGAGAAGCGCAGGCGTCTGTCTGAGATAGAATCTATATTGCCGTCTTTAGAACAATTATTTCGTGCATCTAAATCTCAGACTGACCTTAATGCTATTCTTAAGTTGAAATATGAATATAACTCTATTTTGAATGATCAGGTTTCTAACTTGTTGATTAAACTTAAACAGAAACAGTTCGAACTGGGAGATAAGGCGGATAGGCTTTTGGCCAGACAATTGCGAGATGTGCAGGCTAGTAGGGCGATACACCAAATTAAATCTCAGAATGGAACTCTGTTAACTCATCCTAAAGAAATTAATAATCGATTTGCTGAATTTTATGAACATCTTTACTCTTCCAATTGTTTGGAGCTGAATGAGACAGGGTTCCAATTTCTTGAAGCGGTAGACTTTCCTAAACTTAATGTAAATGCCAGAGAGGAATTAGAGGAACCGATCTCTCTTCGTGAAATTTTAGAGGCAATAAATTCCTTCTCAAATGGGAAGGCTACAGGCCCTGATGGGTTCAGTGTGGAGTTTTATAAGGCTAATGCAAATGTAATTGCCCCCTTGATGCTTAGAATGATAAACCATTCGATTGAAGAGGAAAGATTTCCTGATTCTTTGTATGAGGCATATATATGTGTTCTGAAGAAGAAAGACAGAGATATTACAGAGCCCTCTAGTTATAGGCCTATAAGTCTTCTTAACTTCGATCAAAAAGTGATTGCCAAGATTTTGGCTACTCGTTTGAATAAACATGTGGCTTCTTTAATTCATTCAGATCAAACGGGCTTTATCCCAGGAAGATTTTCATTTTTTAATTCACGTCGTCTGTTAAATATTTTGTACGATAATCAGACTAAGAATTCTAGGGCAGCTGTTCTTTCTATAGACGCTGAAAAGGCATTCGATCGAATTGAATATAGTTATATGTTTTCTGTGTTAGATCGATTTGGTTTCGGTGAGAACTTTAAATTATTGATAAAAATGCTCTATTCTTCCCCTAAGTCTGCAATACTTACTAATTCGGATAGGTCTGCTTTTTTTCCTCTTCAGCGTGGCACACGGCAGGGATGCTGTTTAAGCCCATTGTTATTTGATCTAGCTCTTGAACCCCTGGCTATACATCTTCGTAATCATTCTGAGATAAGGGGTATTACATGTGGTCGGTCGGAGGTTAAAGTGTCTTTATATGCGGATGATTTGCTTCTATATTTAGATGATCCTTCTTTTTCTTTGCCATTTTTAATGGAATCCCTTAGGGTCTTTGGCTCTTTCTCAGGTTATTCTGTCAATTGGGAGAAAAGTATATTCATGCCTCTGGGGGAGGGACTGGATGCTCAATTCCTGAGGTCATTACCTTTTAGAATTGCAGAGGATCACTTCACTTATCTGGGGTTAGTCATTCCTAAGCACTGTAAACATATTGTTAGCTTAAACTTCACAGAAGCTATTAATAAGTTAAAATTGTCCATTGATAAATGGAGGGTCCTTCCGTTGTCTTTAATCGGTCGGGTCAACGCCATTAAAATGGTTTCTCTGCCTCACTTTGTTTATCTCTTTCAGAATTTGCCTGTGTATCTACCACATTCTTTTTTTAAACAAATAGATTCTGTCATATTTCCATTCATTTGGGGATACAAGGCACATAGGATCTCTAAGGCTCATTTGCATAAGCCGAAGGAGTCGGGTGGTCTAGCGCTTCCAGTGTTCCGTCATTACTACTGGGCCAGTAATGCCAGAGCTATGATGTTCTGGCAGATGTGTGATCAAGCCGCTGACAGGTTGACAGACTCGATACCCAAGTGGTTGTATATGGAAGCTCGGTCGGTTGTGAATAGCTCCTTAGCCACTATTCTTTTCTCTAAAACTGCATCGTTGAAAAAGTCACGATGTAAAAACTTTGTTGTGCTCAACTCTGTTAGAATTCTGAATCAAATTAAGACTGCTTTGAATATTACATGTCCTTCAGTACTTCTGCCTATCTGTGATAATAATAATTTTTTGCCTGGTAAGTCAGACAAGATATTTTCATTGTGGAGAGGCAAAGGACTGGCCACAGTTAAGGACTTTTATATAGATGGAAAATTTGCCACTTTTGAACATTTATATAATCTTTTCGATCTTTCCCACTCACAATTTTTCCGATATCTACAGGTGCGTCATTTTATTAAAAATTATTTTGGGTCTCAGGAACTACCGCAAGATCATGATTTGTATAAGTTCTTGGGACAATCTCCCATGGCCAAACATTTGGTGACACAGTTCGTTTCTGTGTTTGTCTCTCATTCTGCTGTGTTTTCAGATCACCTTAAAACAGCTTGGGAAAATGATACTGGACTCAGTATCTCAAAGGAGATTTGGGAGGAGGGACTGAAAAGAATCCACTCCTGCTCTATTAATGCAAGATTACAACTTATACAGTTTAAAGTGATGCATAGGTTATATTACACTAAATCTAAACTCAATAAAATTTATCTTTCAGTTTCCCCACTATGTGATAGGTGTGGGAGCTCGGCCGGGACGCATGCTCATACTTTTTGGCTCTGTTCTGAGATTTTTGAGTTTTGGAAGAATATTTTTCAGTGGTTTTCAAGTGTCTTTGGAGAAGATATCAGCCCAGATATTGAATTAGCTTTATTTGGATGTTCCGACCATACATCTACATCTGTGAGGACCTCACCTGGACACTGAACACCACACAGCTGGTCAAGAAAGCTCAACAGCGGCTGTATTTCCTGAGGAGGCTGAGGAAGTTTGGCATGTCACGCAAGATCCTCAGCAATTTCTACAGCTGCATTGTGGAGAGCACACTGACCAGCTGTATCACCGCATGGTATGGCAGCACAACTGCTATGGACCGCAAACGCCTGCAGAGAGTGATAACAACTGCGGAGAAGATCATTAGGACTCCACTGCCCTCTTTGCAGAGCATTTACCATCGCAGAGCACTGAGGAGAGCTGCCTCCATCCTCAAAGACCCGACACACCCCCAACACGGACTGTTCACACTCCTGCCCTCGGGACGAAGGTTCAGAAGTGTGAAATCTAGAACATCCCGGCTAAACAACTCTTTCTTCCCCACTACAATCAGACTCCTAAATAGACGACCTACCTCATTTACATAACAGATCACTTTGCATATCATGACCTACCTCATTTGCACAACAGGTCACTTTGCACTTTAAGCTCTTTTTGCACTATTTTTTCTCAAGTATGCTCTTTGTACTTGTAATTTAATTTAACCTGGCATTTGTGAGTGGACAGCAAAGTAAGAATTTCATTGTACTGAGAAATACTACTTTTTCTGTACATATGATAATAAACGCTTTGAATCTTGAATCTTGAATACACTAGGTTTGGCATATTCTCAGCAATTGTCTCTTATGTTTGGTATGGTGGTGGCTAAAAGGTTGATTTTGATGCATTGGAAATCCGCTTTACCACCCACTTTTCATAGATGGCTGGTTGAAATGGTTGCTGCTCTCAAGCTTGAAAAGATTCGATTTTCTAAGATTGACGCGGATAAAAATTTTGATAAAATTTGGGGCCCCTTCCTCACTCATCTTTTTAAAAGTTGAAATGTATGATATTTGCTTATTCCACTTCAGGTTTAATATTTTGTTTAAGTCTGTAGCTTTGTCTTAGGTATGTGTTTTTTACTGTGTCTGGTGCCTGTTCCAGTGAATGTTGTTGTGGATTTTTTTTATTTATTTATTTTTTTATTTATTTAAAAAAATTTTTGTTTGTTATTTATTTCGTTATTTTATTATTTAATATATATATATCTATATATATACACACGTATATATTGTTTGTGGATTCTGGTTTATTCTGTAATTCCAGAAAATCTGTTTGAAAACCTGTTATAAATAAAGTTTAAAAAAAAAAAAAAAAAAAAAGTGTCGTCTGTAAGAAATTGAGAGGCAAGAGAGAAGTTCAAAAGATGTCAGACCTGCCGGCTGACAAGTTGGCAACAGACCCGCCTTTTACTCATGTAGGGCTTGATGTTTTTAGCCCATGGAGTGTCACCACCTGACGGACATGAGGTGGAGCTGCTGAGAGCAAGAGGTGGGTGGTCATTTTTGTTTGTCTAAGTACAAGAGCTGCGCAACTTGAAGTTATTGAATCCATGTCGACCTCAAGCTTCATCAACGCCTTGAGGCGCTTTCTATCAATATATGGACCTATCAAACACCTAAGGTCGGATAGAGGCATGAATTTCATTGGTGCATGTAGAGAACTTCAGGTAAACATAGACGACCCTGAGATCAAGAACTACCTGCAGGAGCAGGGATGTACGTGGACCTTTAATGCTCCCCACTCCTCGCACATGGGAGGAGCTTGAGAGAGGCTAATAGGAGTGGTAAGACGCATCCTAGATGGACTGCTAGTAAAGGACGGTGCTACCAGACTGTCTCACGAAGTCCTATCAACCTTGATGGCTGAGATTATGGCTATCATGAATGCTCGAACTCTGGTCCCAATCTCATACGATGCTGAGGTACCTGAAATGCTCTCACCTGCCACTCTGCTCACCCAGAAGGCGAGTGTTACTCCTGCACCCCTGGGAGACTTTGAATTGGATCATCTATGTAAGGTACAATAGCGCCAGGTCCAGAGCTTGGCAGACTCCTTCTGGAAAAGGTGGAGATTGGAGTATTTGGAAACACTTCAACCACGCAGGTAGTGGACCTCAGAGAAGCCTGACCTCCAGGAAGGTAACATTGTTTTGATAAAGGACGTTCAAGCAAAACATAATGAGTGGCCAATTGGATGGATAGTTAAGGCCATTGCCTGCTCAGACAGCAAGGTCCATAAGGTCATTGTGAAGACTCTGGCTACATTCACACTGCCAGCCACATCGATTTTTTTGCTCAGATTGGATTTGTCTATCTTCACGGTTCACATTCATAACTACAAGTGACCTGTATCTGACTGTAATGTTAACGCATCGGTCCTCCGAAACGTCACACATGCGCACATTAATACGTTTTTACATGGGTAAAAAGCTGGTCGTAAAATTGGCACATTGTGTGGCCATGACTGCTGTGCTGATTCAAGTCTTTTGTCTCCTTAAACTTTGACTTCAGGCTCTTTATTTTTCTTTGGCATTGCAGCCACGTTCGTTTGTGTCCGTGCTGTGCCATTTCTTTGGCAATTTTTTGAAATACTACTTCCAGTTTAGCTTGAACAGATACATTTCCCCAAATATCAATTAAATCCCCAACTTCTCAATCTTTCCACTGACTGTTATCGCAGCTCTCCTCCATTTTTACCTTCCCGCACTGCCGGTGCAGGCTGATGATGTTAGCGTATGCGTATAAGCAAAAAGCCACATGAATTCCGATCTGAGCGTTCACATTCAGGTCACATGGCTGCGAATCGGATACGTATGAGATTTAGTACCACATATGAAATTGACACAAATCTCATTTGAAAAGATCAGATTTGCGTGTCCACACAGCCCTGAAAAGATCAGATCTGTGTCACATTAAGGCAAAAAATCTGATTTGAGTCACTTCAGCATGGCAGTGTGAACGTAGCCTCTTAGCCAAGGGGTAATTAAGGAGTATCTTAGACCCATTAGTGATGTTGTTTTACTTATGCCACAGAAGAAAGTGTAATAGTGGTATAACTATGCAAGCGGGGAGTGTTCTGACTCCTGTCAGTGACGGGAAGGGTTAAGTTTCCCCCTGGGGGTAATTTGAATTACTGCGGCTTTAATGACCAGGAACTTTCAGTGTTCATGCACAAGCTACAAGTGTTCCACCACAGAGAGTTGGTTGTCTGAGCCTTAGAGTGGAACCAACAGTGAGTATGGATGCAAATGATTATTTTAGTTGTTTCGTGTTACTATGATCTTGAAGATGATGTTTTAGACATTTATTTTAAGTCACGGAAACCGTGATAACTATGCTAATGCCAATCGTAAAGCTAACCATTAGCAAGAGGCTAGTTTAGCTGCTTTGGCGAATTCAGTCTATTGTCAAGCCTCGTTTGTGTTATATGCTATGTTTATGTGCAAACCATTATTGCTGTTTACTGTGTTAAAATGAAGGCTAAGGTCCATGACAAATGAATTTATAATTAACAGGCCTACAGTCTGAAAGTCATTTCAATAACAGTGCAATTAGGCTACAGTTTCAAAACGCAATACAAATGTAAACAAAACTTGCAGGTCTAAGTGTTCTGCAAATGTATTTGAAATTATATGAAACTGTAGTGTGCAACACAGATATAAAAATGTTGTAAAATACAATAGGCCAATAATGACCTGTCACTTGCGTGCCATGTATCATTAAATTACAGCACGGAGATAGATTGGGTAGCTCGTGAATGGACCTTTAAATCACTGGCTAGGTTGAGTTTCAACTTGAAAGCATCACTTTCCATGAGATGTTTCTTTAAATTAGCAGTGGAATCCTTCAATGCAGGCTGTTTTTGCCATTGGCAGTCACAAAGAAAAGTGTGCACGCGGTAATTTAAAAAGAACAGGTGTATTAAAAACAAGACTTTTGGTTAAAAAGCATTGTATTTGTCATATTATGGCAAATGTATTCTAAAATGTTCTCTTTTTTTAAGTGACTATTCTAAACACTGCCTTTTCAAAATGTAATGTGGACTGAATACAGATAATTAATGTTTGTATTCTAAATACATACTGCTATCACTAGTATTCTGCTACATCCCAACCCTGGTCAGTAGTTACATTTAACTGCAGTACATTTTTTTCCTGAGTTCTTGACAAATTGTCATGGCTAATGACTATTTATTACAACTTTTAATGTTTATGTAGTTTCAGGTAAGGTGAAGTGTAACTCAGTTCTCAATGACCATTTCGAAAACAGTTTCTTTAATGTAATATTGTGTTTTATATGCTGCTAATAGGTACCTCGTCAGGCTTGTCTGAGTCTGGATATTCTTGACCATACATTTCAAAATTGGGAAGAAAAACAGGAATTCAGATTGTGACTACATGTACAAAAAGTTTGTGATTATGATTTTTTTTTTTTTGGAAAATCACCCATCCCCACGTGACACCATTCCAGACCAATGTACATATTCCAAATTAAATTAATAGACGATTGTTTCCTTCAGACTGCAGATGAAGCTGTCATTGCAGATGAAGCTGCGGGCATTGAGAATATCACCATTGGGATTTTTACTGTCAAGTACAGCGACTCAAGTGAGGTAGAAGACACTGGGATTGTCAAAAAAGGTTAGTTGGCAGTTTGGGCGGAGTATAAATAATATATTTCTAAATTAAATAAATGTCGATTTGTAATAGTATTTTTTAAATAGACAAAATGTATGTACATGTGCCATGTTCACCAGGGTGCTCTCTCTCACTCGCTATCCACGTAGAGACAAAGGCATATGTACCAGCATGCCTTACTGGGGTAATGTGAAAGCCTAGACAATAAGTTTTAGGGCTGAACCACTGTGTTCTAACACAAGGCAGCGCCGTAGAGTCAAGCGCGGGGCTGAACCACTGTGTTAAGAACATAAGAACATAAGAACTATACAAACGAGAGGAGGCCATTCGGCCCATCGAGCTCGCTTGGGGAGAACTTAACTAATAGCTCAGAGTTGTTAAAATCTTATCTAGCTCTGATTTAAAGGAACCCAAGGATTCAGCTTGCACTACGTTATCAGGAAGACTATTCCATACTCTGACTACACGCTGTGTAAAGAAGTGCTTCCTTAAATCCAGTTTGAAATGTTCTCCCGCTAATTTCCACCTATGGCCACAAGTTCTTGTATTTGAACTAATGCTGAAGTAACTATTCGGTTGAACACCATCCAAACCTGTTAGAATCTTATAGACCTGGATCATGTCCCCCCTCAGTCTCCTTTGCTTGAGGCTGAACAGATTTAGCTCAAATAACCTTTCCTCGTATGACATTCCTCTAAGACCAGGAATCATTCTTGTGGCCCTACGCTGCAACTTTTCTAAGGCCGCTATGTCCTTTTTAAGATATGGTGACCACCGCACTGGCGAGAATGAGACATGGAAGCATCAACATACACACCAAGGTCTTTCTCATAATCAGCTACCTTTATTTCAGTAGGTCCCAGAAAATACCTGTACTTTATATTTCTGCTCCCTACATGGAGTACCTTACATTTATCTATGTTAAATTTCATCTGCCAGGTGTCAGCCCAGTCACTAATTAAATTAAGATCCCGCTGTAGCTGCTGAGCCGCTAGTTCAGTATCTGTTACACCACCCACCTTGGTGTCATCTGCAAATTTCACCAGTTTACTGTATATATTGGTGTCTATATCATTTATGTAAATTAGGAACAAAAGTGGTCCTAAAATTGAACCCTGCGGTACCCCACTATGAACGCAGGCCCACTGTGACATTGAGCCTCTTATAACTACTCGCTGCTTCCTATCTGTTAACCAGTTACCAATCCAGGTCACTACAGTTCCTAAAATACCTGTCGCTTTGAGTTTAAGTGAGAGCCTCTTGTGGGGAACAACATCAAAAGCCTTTTGTGTTCTTGTGTTCTAACACAAGGCGGTGCCGAAGAGTCAAGCGCGGGCTGAACCCCTGTGTTCTAACACAAGGCGGCGCCGAAGAGTCAAGCGAGGGCTGAATTCATGTGTTTTACCATAAGGTGGCGGCGAAGAGCAAAGCGCAGTCCGGCCTATTTGCATATGTCCCAGCATGCCACACTGTCGCAATGTGAACAACCTAAACAATAAGTTTTAGGGCAGAATTAATATGCTTTAACATAAGGTGGCGCCAAAGAGCCAAGCGCTATCGTCCCCAAGATATTAAACATTTGTCGTAATATCATAAACCGCGGCACCCTGGATTGCGAGAAGAACGCACCCATCCTGACAGGACGCACATTAACTCTACTTGTTAATCTGACTTATTTGTAAACAGTATAAAATGATCTATTTCTAATTAAAATAAAAGTCAGACTCTAACAACACAAGTCCCGACTGTTTAGCAACATTTAGCTAATTTCATCAACGGACGGCTAATCACAAGGAATAAACATCTTAAAAGATGTATTTACTTGTATTTTGCTATCAGGGCTTTAGATTTTAACTTCAGTTCGGTGAAAGTATAGGACCGCAATGTGTATGCAGACCCAAAACACGCTAATTACTTAGGCGTTCACGCAACTTATCGCGAAAAACCAGGCAGAAATAGACTTGTAATTTTTATTTTTTTTTAATAAAATTAAAAAAGATATTAACTGTTTTTGTTAACGTTTAAAGGTATAAAAAAACTTTTAGACAATAAGTTTTAGGGCTGAATTCATGTGTTTTAACAAAATGTGGCACTGACGACATTGTTGTACTGAAGATAGCCACAGTCTACTAATGTTTTAAACTAGAAATAATTCTCTTTAACATAAATGTACTGTTTTAATACACTGTTTGATATAATGTATGTGAATAGACTAGACAATAAGTTTTAGGGCTTAACTCGTGTTTTAGCAAAATGTGGCGCGAACGATCCAAGCGCTGTCTGGCCTGTTTGCAAATGTCCCAGCATGCACGAGAAACATTGTGTAAAAACTTTTGCTTCAAGATTCGATATGGAAGTTAGCCGACAAAATTTTGCAGATTTCATAAAACAAGACACGGCAAGAATCGCGTTCTATCCAGCGATGGGCCCCTCTGCCTAACCCAACATGGACGCCTCACAAGCGAGACAGCGGAAGCAGCATATACTATGGGTAACCGATCCCCAGCATCTCGAATCTATCAGGAAAAAAATTGATACGTTTTTGAACAAACTGCTGGCGTTTTTTCTAACGGTGATGACATGGGCACAGTGCGAGCTGGCGAGTCAGGGTAAGCATTGGACTCGGGGTAACATTCTCGCAACATGATTATGGCAGAGTGTATACAGGCCTCGCTCCACTGTCTTGCTCGGTCGGTGCGTGGGTATTCGCCCCGGACAAACACTGTTGTGTTTAATTGCTGTAGAAGCCAGTGAACGGCATGTATCAACATACATCAAAAGCATTTTAAAAACTTTGATAGAACTCTCATTTTAAAATAAATATAAAATGTGTTATAAAGCATTTGACCAATGATAATTAATAAAGAATTCAAGCATATTATCCCACACGCGCGCGGACTATAGCAACAGAAGTGTGTTTTTCTTATAGCCCAGGTCACCAACGGCCAATAATTTAGAATACTGTTTTTATTTAAAAGAAGGTGGACATTATTTAATTACATTTAATAGGAACTAGTAAGCGGCATTTAGAATTATTCGCTAGGCAGATGTACCATACTGATAGCCTGTCCTAGGACCTACAAGGTAAAACCATATGGCACCAAAGCGGGTCAATAATCTTTAAAAGAATAAAATACATTACAGGTGTTTATTAACGAATCATTTAAAATGTGTTTTAAGGGTAATAGCATTTATTAGCGTGCTGCAACGGTGCTCTGGGCGCATCCATCTTTTCTAACTAGAGACGAAAGAGGGTCTGGCGGTTTTAAATAGTACAAAAAAAATAGTTGTTTGTTAACGTGTCATTTTAAGCAAATGTGCTATTTTATGTCAGTAAAAACACAGCCAACATGTTCAGACATGTCAGGCGACGAATGGCCGCAAGCCCTCTAATTATGTCGTGAGTGATGTTTTCGGGGCCTCGCGATGAAGCAACATGGCCGCCCCGGAGCCATAGCATATACGGTACAGTACATGCCAGCAAAACGGAGGCCATTAGTCTTTAAAAGAATAAAATACATTACAGATGTTTATTAATGTACTGGTTTAAATGCGTTTTAAGGATAACAAAACTTTTGGCAGCGTAATTTTAACCGTGCTTTGGGGCTCGTCAATCTTTTCTAGCTAGAGATGAAAGAGGGTAAAAACAATTTTGTTATTTTAAACAAATGCGCTATTTTATGTCAGTAAAAGCGTAGCCAGTATGTTTTAGGGTGAAATTATACGGTCTAGCATTGTTTAAATTGTTTTTTGATATGCCAGGCAGCTAATGGTCACAATGGGGGAACGGGGTTTAGCTACTGAAGACATTAACTGTTTTTGTTAATGTTTAAAGGTATAAAAAAACTTTAACAAATACAGCTAAATTGGTATAAAAATTCAGCCTTAACTACAGAAGTAAGGCGAACACCCCACAAGCGCCGCAAAGCCACGGGTATGCGCACAAGCGCGCACTCAAGGGTAGGCCGGCGAAACTTGTAATTTTCTCAAGCCGACAGTAGGTGCGCCTTAACAAAATGGGTATTACAGGGCACCTAACAGCCACAACTTCACACGCCTTATAAAAAAACACCAGACATATATAATTCACGCTTTTCTTAAAGTCGCATAAGGATTGTTTTGTCATAGCGAAATTTTAAATTAGGATGAGTGTGATATAAATCAATTAGGCAACAAGAACGGTAGGAACTAGTGAGCGGTATATATCAACATACATCGAAACATTTTAAAAACTTTGGTAGAATAATGCCTTGGTTATCTTAATTTAAGGGGACAAAAACATTAGTTGTGCTTGTCAACGTGCTATTTTAAATAATGCGTTATTTTCTAATGGTAAAAACACTGTCATCATGTTTTAGGGTGAAATTATATGGGCTAGTTTTCTTTTACAACACATTACAGGATACTGATTCACACTATAGCCGTTACAAGGCACCCAGGCATGCAGAAGTGTGAAATTTTAGCACGAGCCAAGGATGGGTTGAGGGGGGAGGTACAGGAGCGGTCAAGAATTTAGGATATATTTTTGTTATTTTACCCTTCCTTTGTTAATGTGTTATTTTAAAATAAGTATTAAAACACGCCATGAAACATTTTATTCAAAGTACTTTAAGGGTAGCTTTGCTTTACAGAAGTTTAGTCAAGAGGCGACAAGCCACTCTCTCTTTGAAAATGCGCAGGGCATAGCCACTGATGATTCAAACAAGGAATAAAACAGTTTAGCAGTAACTGTTATTTTGCTATTTAAAGAAGGTAGGCATGGTTATTTAATCACATTTAATAGCACCTAGTAAGCTACATTTAGAATCAAGCATCAAATACGCATGAAAAACTTTGGTAGAATAATGTGCTGATGGAAACGCCCAGCTGGGAGGGGTAACTCACCTCATGCTTTATTAAGCGAGCAAGTGGCAAGCACAAAATACAGATACATCTGAAAGCTTGAAACAGACACGGACATCTTCGCCGATCAACTTTCAACGCAAAGATGGAAATGCTAAACTGGAGGTATTATGCTACATTTTCATTTAAATGTATTTTAGAATCGTTAGAATTGTTGCTACTGTGAAAACATATCACATGTTTTTGAACAAAAGTTTTTTCTATATCATCAAGACCGAATAAGGACCGTGGAACAGAGGATTGGAATAGCGGTAAGTTATTGTTCATAGTTATCTCAATGGGTTTTATTGTTTAAATGCGGGAAAAATGAAAGTTTATGCTCTCATTTGCAGATAGCGTCGATCTATTAAGCACACCAGCGGCTACTTTCAGAGACAACCAAGAAGGGCCTAAGACCAAGCAAGACAACTTTAAGCGAAAAAGTGTTGATAGTTTTAATGGTGAGTGTACCTGGTTTACCGTACTGGTGTTTTTTGTTTTGTTTTTGTTTTAAAATAGACAAAGTCTGAATGTGTTTATATTCTCAGTTTCAGGGGATGGTTGGCACACCCCAGAAATGGCAGCACAGATTGATAAACTGGTCAATGTGGGATTTACAGAGTTGGCATCATCAACGGTGGAAGACAACTGGGGCAAAAGCATGAGACCGCTGAATGTTATACAATTTATTATAGGAGTAGTGGTATGGATTCTGGATACGATAATAGACAAGAACCTAGAGGAGAATTGTAAGACGTGCGCCACATTCTGCTCAGACCCACAGCAGCACGCATGTCTCGATGATCCAAAACCGCAATACCTTTTTGACAATTTTGAAAAGTGGTCAAAAAAACTGTGTAGGCCGTGGTTGAAAAATGTTGTAGTGAAGGAGGTACATGCTTGTCCCGCATCATATTCAATTCAATTCAATTCAATTTTATTTATATAGCGCATTATCACAACATTACATTGTCTCAATGCGCTTTACATTTCTGCCTCGTAAGGACCCCCCATTGAGTAAGCCAAAGGCAACGGTGGCAAGGAAAAACTCCCTAAGAGGAAGAAACCTTGGGAGGAACCAGACCCAAAGGGGGAGCCCATCCTCCAGGGGCCGGCAGATGAGTCAAACAAACAAGATGAAATGACTAAGCTAATACAGACAAGATGAAATGACTAAGCTAATACAGGGGTTGAAATATATGTCTCAATGCAGCGGCCGACCGGTGCAGGCACGTGGTGCTTCATGCACGATGGCAGGATTAATAGACACACAGCCGCAGGATGGATGGCGAGGCATCGTGTTGAGCCAAGGGCAGGCAGGTTGGAGGGTAGTTGCCGGAGGTGGAGGTAGTTGTCTTGCAGGCCGCAGAGGCATAAACTCTTCAACGACATTGTGCTCCAGGGAGCACACCCCAGAAGGGGTGAGGGAGGAAGTAAGAATAATTGTGTATTAGCCAGAGTTGAGGAAACCAGAGGCAGTGCAAGCAAAATGATCGAGTGCAATATTCGTCTAGGCTCCGGCAGATCTGAGTATAGCAGCATGAGAAAGAGTAAGAGACAGGCGGGAACACAGGCATGGGGACTCCCTGAACATCAGCACTCTAGTGTAGAGCTAGAGTGACAGCACTGACGCATCAGTTTATCCAAAGCCAATGACACCGATCCCCACCCAGCTCATCACCTCATACTGTTAGTCTGACTGGGAGTGAGCGACTAGCTGGAACCAGAACTAGGTTTCCTATACGCTAAGCTATACAAGTGCGTTTTTAATCTAGACTTGAAAAGCGAGAGTGTGCCTGAATCCCGCACATCTGCCGGGAGACCATTCCACAGCTGCGGAGCTCTGTAAGAGAATGCTCTGCAGCCTGCCGTAGCCCTGTCTACTTTATCTATGCCAGAATGCTTGAGCGGTTGCATCTACATCATTACTGTATTCATTGGCCATAACACCGCGTATCAATTCATCCATTTTGCAGCGTATGTCCCTCTCATTTTTCAGCTTATTTAAAACTGTATCAATAACCCTCTGAACCATTGTGGGAGATGGTGGAATTGGGTTAAACCTCAAGACCCCCTTCACTACAACATTTTTCAACCACGGCCTACACAGTTTTTTTGACCACTTTTCAAAATTGTCAAAAAGGTATTGCGGTTTTGGATCATCGAGACATGCGTGCTGCTGTGGGTCTGAGCAGAATGTGGCGCACGTCTTACAATTCTCCTCTAGGTTCTTGTCTATTATCGTATCCAGAATCCATACCACTACTCCTATAATAAATTGTATAACATTCAGCGGTCTCATGCTTTTGCCCCAGTTGTCTTCCACCGTTGATGATGCCAACTCTGTAAATCCCACATTGACCAGTTTATCAATCTGTGCTGCCATTTCTGGGGTGTGCCAACCATCCCCTGAAACTGAGAATATAAACACATTCAGACTTTGTCTATTTTAAAACAAAAACAAAACAAAAAACACCAGTACGGTAAACCAGGTACACTCACCATTAAAACTATCAACACTTTTTCGCTTAAAGTTGTCTTGCTTGGTCTTAGGCCCTTCTTGGTTGTCTCTGAAAGTAGCCGCTGGTGTGCTTAATAGATCGACGCTATCTGCAAATGAGAGCATAAACTTTCATTTTTCCCGCATTTAAACAATAAAACCCATTGAGATAACTATGAACAATAACTTACCGCTATTCCAATCCTCTGTTCCACGGTCCTTATTCGGTCTTGATGATATAGAAAAAACTTTTGTTCAAAAACATGTGATATGTTTTCACAGTAGCAACAATTCTAACGATTCTAAAATACATTTAAATGAAAATGTAGCATAATACCTCCAGTTTAGCATTTCCATCTTTGCGTTGAAAGTTGATCGGCGAAGATGTCCGTGTCTGTTTCAAGCTTTCAGATGTATCTGTATTTTGTGCTTGCCACTTGCTCGCTTAATAAAGCATGAGGTGAGTTACCCCTCCCAGCTGGGCGTTTCCATCAGCACATTATTCTACCAAAGTTTTTCATGCGTATTTGATGCTTGATTCTAAATGTAGCTTACTAGGTGCTATTAAATGTGATTAAATAACCATGCCTACCTTCTTTAAATAGCAAAATAACAGTTACTGCTAAACTGTTTTATTCCTTGTTTGAATCATCAGTGGCTATGCCCTGCGCATTTTCAAAGAGAGAGTGGCTTGTCGCCTCTTGACTAAACTTCTGTAAAGCAAAGCTACCCTTAAAGTACTTTGAATAAAATGTTTCATGGCGTGTTTTAATACTTATTTTAAAATAACACATTAACAAAGGAAGGGTAAAATAACAAAAATATATCCTAAATTCTTGACCGCTCCTGTACCTCCCCCCTCAACCCATCCTTGGCTCGTGCTAAAATTTCACACTTCTGCATGCCTGGGTGCCTTGTAACGGCTATAGTGTGAATCAGTATCCTGTAATGTGTTGTAAAAGAAAACTAGCCCATATAATTTCACCCTAAAACATGATGACAGTGTTTTTACCATTAGAAAATAACGCATTATTTAAAATAGCACGTTGACAAGCACAACTAATGTTTTTGTCCCCTTAAATTAAGATAACCAAGGCATTATTCTACCAAAGTTTTTAAAATGTTTCGATGTATGTTGATATATACCGCTCACTAGTTCCTACCGTTCTTGTTGCCTAATTGATTTATATCACACTCATCCTAATTTAAAATTTCGCTATGACAAAACAATCCTTATGCGACTTTAAGAAAAGCGTGAATTATATATGTCTGGTGTTTTTTTATAAGGCGTGTGAAGTTGTGGCTGTTAGGTGCCCTGTAATACCCATTTTGTTAAGGCGCACCTACTGTCGGCTTGAGAAAATTACAAGTTTCGCCGGCCTACCCTTGAGTGCGCGCTTGTGCGCATACCCGTGGCTTTGCGGCGCTTGTGGGGTGTTCGCCTTACTTCTGTAGTTAAGGCTGAATTTTTATACCAATTTAGCTGTATTTGTTAAAGTTTTTTTATACCTTTAAACATTAACAAAAACAGTTAATGTCTTCAGTAGCTAAACCCCGTTCCCCCATTGTGACCATTAGCTGCCTGGCATATCAAAAAACAATTTAAACAATGCTAGACCGTATAATTTCACCCTAAAACATACTGGCTACGCTTTTACTGACATAAAATAGCGCATTTGTTTAAAATAACAAAATTGTTTTTACCCTCTTTCATCTCTAGCTAGAAAAGATTGACGAGCCCCAAAGCACGGTTAAAATTACGCTGCCAAAAGTTTTGTTATCCTTAAAACGCATTTAAACCAGTACATTAATAAACATCTGTAATGTATTTTATTCTTTTAAAGACTAATGGCCTCCGTTTTGCTGGCATGTACTGTACCGTATATGCTATGGCTCCGGGGCGGCCATGTTGCTTCATCGCGAGGCCCCGAAAACATCACTCACGACATAATTAGAGGGCTTGCGGCCATTCGTCGCCTGACATGTCTGAACATGTTGGCTGTGTTTTTACTGACATAAAATAGCACATTTGCTTAAAATGACACGTTAACAAACAACTATTTTTTTTGTACTATTTAAAACCGCCAGACCCTCTTTCGTCTCTAGTTAGAAAAGATGGATGCGCCCAGAGCACCGTTGCAGCACGCTAATAAATGCTATTACCCTTAAAACACATTTTAAATGATTCGTTAATAAACACCTGTAATGTATTTTATTCTTTTAAAGATTATTGACCCGCTTTGGTGCCATATGGTTTTACCTTGTAGGTCCTAGGACAGGCTATCAGTATGGTACATCTGCCTAGCGAATAATTCTAAATGCCGCTTACTAGTTCCTATTAAATGTAATTAAATAATGTCCACCTTCTTTTAAATAAAAACAGTATTCTAAATTATTGGCCGTTGGTGACCTGGGCTATAAGAAAAACACACTTCTGTTGCTATAGTCCGCGCGCGTGTGGGATAATATGCTTGAATTCTTTATTAATTATCATTGGTCAAATGCTTTATAACACATTTTATATTTATTTTAAAATGAGAGTTCTATCAAAGTTTTTAAAATGCTTTTGATGTATGTTGATACATGCCGTTCACTGGCTTCTACAGCAATTAAACACAACAGTGTTTGTCCGGGGCGAATACCCACGCACCGACCGAGCAAGACAGTGGAGCGAGGCCTGTATACACTCTGCCATAATCATGTTGCGAGAATGTTACCCCGAGTCCAATGCTTACCCTGACTCGCCAGCTCGCACTGTGCCCATGTCATCACCGTTAGAAAAAACGCCAGCAGTTTGTTCAAAAATGTATCAATTTTTTTCCTGATAGATTCGAGATGCTGGGGATCGGTTACCCATAGTATATGCTGCTTCCGCTGTCTCGCTTGTGAGGCGTCCATGTTGGGTTAGGCAGAGGGGCCCATCGCTGGATAGAACGCGATTCTTGCCGTGTCTTGTTTTATGAAATCTGCAAAATTTTGTCGGCTAACTTCCATATCGAATCTTGAAGCAAAAGTTTTTACACAATGTTTCTCGTGCATGCTGGGACATTTGCAAACAGGCCAGACAGCGCTTGGATCGTTCGCGCCACATTTTGCTAAAACACGAGTTAAGCCCTAAAACTTATTGTCTAGTCTATTCACATACATTATATCAAACAGTGTATTAAAACAGTACATTTATGTTAAAGAGAATTATTTCTAGTTTAAAACATTAGTAGACTGTGGCTATCTTCAGTACAACAATGTCGTCAGTGCCACATTTTGTTAAAACACATGAATTCAGCCCTAAAACTTATTGTCTAAAAGTTTTTTTATACCTTTAAACGTTAACAAAAACAGTTAATATCTTTTTTAATTTTATTAAAAAAAAATAAAAATTACAAGTCTATTTCTGCCTGGTTTTTCGCGATAAGTTGCGTGAACGCCTAAGTAATTAGCGTGTTTTGGGTCTGCATACACATTGCGGTCCTATACTTTCACCGAACTGAAGTTAAAATCTAAAGCCCTGATAGCAAAATACAAGTAAATACATCTTTTAAGATGTTTATTCCTTGTGATTAGCCGTCCGTTGATGAAATTAGCTAAATGTTGCTAAACAGTCGGGATTTGTGGTGTTAGAGTCTGACTTTTATTTTAATTAGAAATAGATCATTTTATACTGTTTACAAATAAGTCAGATTAACAAGTAGAGTTAATGTGCGTTCTGTCAGGATGGGTGCGTTCTTCTCGCAATCCAGGGTGCCGCGGTTTATGATATTACGACAAATGTTTAATATCTTGGGGACGATAGCGATTGGCTCTTTGGCGCCACCTTATGTTAAAGCATATTAATTCTGCCCTAAAACTTATTGTTTAGGCTGTTCACATTGCGACAGTGTGGCATGCTGGGACATATGCAAATAGGCCGGACCGCGCTTTGCTCTTTGCCGCCACCTTATGGTAAAACGCATGAATTCAGCCCTCGCTTGACTCTTCGGCGCCGCCTTGTGTTAGAACACAGGGGTTCAGCCCGCGCTTGACTCTTCGGCGCCGCCTTGTGTTAGAACACAGTGGTTCAGCCCCGCGCTTGACTCTACAGCGCCGCCTTGTGTTAGAACACAGTGGTTCAGCCTAAAACTTATTGTCTAGGCTTTCACATTACCCCAGTAGGGCATGCTGGTACATATGCCGTTGTCTCTAGGTGGATAGCGAGTGAAAGAGAGAGCACCCTGGTGAACATGGCACATGTACATACATTTTGTCTATTTAAAAAATACTATTACAAATCGACATTTATTTAATTTAGAAATATATTATTTATACTATTTACAAATAAGTCAGATTAACAAATACAGTTAATGCGCATTCTGTCAGGGTGGTGGTGTGCTCACACAATTAAGGGCCATGGCTAGCGATTACAATTTCCGCGGTCGCCATTTTGAACGTGTTTACGCCCCTCCCCTTCCCCCAGCGATCGAACATTTTTTAACGTTTTTAAACTGGCCGGCCGCGTACGGGCGAGCTGCGGGTCTGAAATGTTTGCTGGTTAAATGTTTTCTTCAACCTAACACTGGTAAATATCACTAAAAGTTTTTCTTGTTCTTCTTTAAACACGTTGGTTAAATGTAATAGGTTTAAAATGTTTGTGCTTGTTTCGCATTTGCTCTTTTGTGCTTGTTTAAAAGTTAAAAGTTTGGGACTTGTGTCATTTGTTTAAAAATACGGTGTTTCGCTCAGGGCATGTCTCTACTTGTTTAAATTCCATCTGCTCTGGCTTTTCTTTCTTTCTTTTAAAAAGTTAAAGTTTGGGACTTGTGTCGTTTGTTTAAAAATACGGTGTTTCGCTCAGGGCATGTCTCTACTTGTTTAAATTCCACCTACTTTTCTTTCTTTCTTTTAAATGTAACACTAAAGTTTTGCCCTAGCTTACGTTCATCCTGCTATATGTTTTATTATTCCTTAAAACGTTATTAAAAATAACACATTAATAAAATACATGTAATGTATTTTTATTCTATTAAAGTTTAACAACCACCAAACCATACGGCCCCCTATCGGCAACACGTGGCATAAGCATGTATGATACCATTTGGCCAAAACCCCCTCCCCCCGACCAATCAGAACAAAGGATACGCCCACCTCCCGCTTATGACGTCATAGATGGGAGAGAGCTTTAAGCTCCGCCCAAACTGCCAACTAACCTTTTTTTATTGTCCTTGAAGGCCATGCAGTGCTGCGGGGGCTACCAAGCATGGCATTTGCGATTGCCATGCTGTTTGGTCTCATTTACAATTTGAACCTGGACTACCCTCATGAACTGAAGTATACCTTTTTTTTAATTTTTTTTTTATTGCCCACCACCACCACTTTATTTTATATTACATTCAAGAGCAAAGAGTGCGGTCGCTCCGAACTCACCCGTCCCATGGAAAAAGGGAAAAAAAAACAAAAAACAGTCCTAACAATAACAGACATGGGGAGAGGTATACAGAAATAATAACACTAATAATGTAGGTGGGATGGAAAAAATTAAGTATAGGGGAATACAGAATACAAACAACCATAAGAAACATAACACTCATTACAAGGACATGAAACAACAAAAATTATACATGTATATTTCAATTCCTATATCTATAACATAACTAAAAAGTAATAATAATAATGATATTGATCGCTCAACCATTTTTGTATGTATGTGCAAGTGTAGGTGTAAACTGATTTGTCATTGGATGTGCTGGCATTTGATGCCGTCAGGGGAGGCGACAGCACCCCCCCCCCCCCCCTCAGGCCCAAGGCGAAGGAAGGCAGGAGAACCAGGCAACCGAGGCCACCCCGGCACAAGGGCCCACGGCCACGCGCCCTCGAGACAACCACCCGCCCAACCCAGGAGGCAGCCCGCGAGGGACTAAGGGGGCACCAACCCCCGTACAGGGAGGCCCGCAGAGGGAGGACGGGCGGCGAGCCCCCCCCCCCCAACCGGGGCCACCCAAGGCAGACGGCCCCCCACACACCGGAGGTGCCCCAGCCCGTCGCCCACCGCAGCGACCCGGCACGCCTCCCCCCCGACACTGCAGGACGATCCAAGGGGGGCCCATACAAAGAGCCCCCCCCCACCCGGGAGCGGACCCGCAGCGACAGGGGAGCACCAGACCCCCCGCCCAGCCAAAACCGAACCCCCCCAATCTGCCTAGCAGGGCCCAGAGCATCCCAAGATTCCCCGGACTGCCCACCAGGGCCCCACCGCGGCACAGCAGAGCCAAGCACCACCCGGCCCGCGGCCCAAGAGAGGAGGCCGCCCACACCCGCCAGGGCCACCCGAACCCCCCCATGATGGATCTTCCACCTGGCGGGCCACCCCACCCGCGCAGGGCCAGAGACAGAGAGTTAGGGGGGGCCCCTCAGCCCCCATCCCCTCCCCGACCCATGTTGGTGTGAAGTGTGTATATGTATATGTGTGACAGAGTTGTGTGTTTATGTCTACAATGCATTAAAATTAGTGGGTGCAGTTTGGGTATGAGGGCCCCACCACTGGCAGATGGCAGAGTCCCCCATCCCCCTCCCCGCACCCCCTAGGCCCTAATGTAATATGTACTGTTTATATGACTAAGGTGCAAAAAGTGGGCGAGCAGTTGAGGCATGGGCACCCCACTGCTGGCAGACAGCAGAGCCCCACCTGCCTCAACCCACCTCCTCAGCCCTAGTGTCATGTGGTGTCTATCATGCAAGTAAAATTTGAGGGGCAGTGTATCGGCGCACCTCCCCACTGCCCCTCAAGGCCCTAGTGTTGTGTGAAATGTGGTGTTGGGCCCAGGGGAGCAATAAGGGCGTTCCAGGAGTCCCCATCCTTGACCCCGCACAGCCGGCAGGGATGGCAGTCCGGCAGCAGGGAACCCCCCCCCTAGACTCCAGCCCCACCACGCCCGATGAGACCCCAGCTAGCAGCCAAGGATGGGACAACCCCAGACCCCCCGGCAAACGGGGAGCCGGTCCAGCCAAGTGGGGTGACCCCCGCCCCCAGGCCCCCCCCCAGACGAGGCAGAGGCTCCCCCCACCGCCCCCCCCCCCCCCCCCAAGCACCCCACAGTGCCCGAGGGCCCTGCGCCGGAATCGCCAATGGCAGACAACGACCCGCCCCCACCAGGCAACGGGTCAGGGCAGACCAGGCCCCCCAGCATGTGGGCGACCACCCACCCAGGAGCCGGAGCAGCGGCCCCAGCAGATAGAGCCCACGCCCCCAAACCCACCCACCCCAGCGCAGCGGCACAGTTGGAACCCAGAGGCCCCACCCCCCGATCCCCCCCCCCAACGCGCCACCCACCCCGGGGGGGCAGAACTCCCCATCCCCCGCACCGCCCCCAACAGGCCAGGCCAGCGGCCACCCAGAGATACTGACCATGCGCCCTCAGCCAAGAGAAACACCAGAGGACCCCAACAACCCAGGCCCCCCGCCCCCAGCTCCCAACCCGGGACGGTGACGGCAAGGCCCCACCACCCCTGACGACATTACATTAAAAAATTAATTATTGGAGTCCAACTATCTTCAAAATTGATCAAATGATTTTCTTACAGGCAGACATTCTCTCCATGGAAACATAATCCAAGAGTAGATTTTTGAACAGATTTATGTTTAAATTTTCTTTTGACTTCCAGTTCAGAAGGATTGTTTTCTTGGCAATGGTTAGTACTGTGAGAAGCATGCAAGATTTATTCGTGTCTATATTAGTGTTAGTGAGGTCCCCAAGCAGGCAGAGTGAGGGCGAGGGTGGGATGGGATAACATAAGAACATAAGAAATTTACAAACGAGAGGAGGCCATTCGGCCCATCAAGCTCGTTTGGGGAGAACTTAGCTAATAGCTCAGAGTTGTTAAAATCTTATCTAGCTCTGATTTAAAGGAACCCATGGTTTTAGCTTCCACTACAATAGCAGGAAGACTATTCCATACTCTGACTACACGCTGTGTAAAGAAGTGCTTCCTCAAATTTGTTTTAAAATGTTCTCCCGCTAATTTCCACTTATGGCCACGAGTTCTAGTATTTAGACTAATATTGAAATAGTCATTTGGCTGAACAGCATCCAGACCCGTTAGAATCTTATAGACCTGAATCATATCCCCCCTTAGTCTCCTTTGCTCAAGGCTGAACAGATTCAGTTCCGCTAACCTCTCCTCTTAAGACATTCCTCTAAGACCAGGAATCATTCTCGTAGCTCTTCGTTGCACCTTTTCTAAGGCAGCAATGTCCTTCTTGAGGTATGGTGACCAAACCTGTACACAGTATTCTAGGTGGGGTCTTACCAAGGAATTATATAAGTGTAACATCACCTCCCTTGACTTAAACTCCACACATCTAGAGATATAACCCAACATTCTGTTCGCCTTTTTTATTGCTTCCCCACATTGGCGAGAGTGGGACATGGAAGCATCAACATACATACCGAGATCTTTCTCGTAATCCGCTACCTTTATTTCAGTGGAACCCATAAAATATCTGTACTGTATATTTCTGCTCCCTGCATGGATTACCTTACATTTATCTGTGTTAAATTTCATCTGCCAAGTATCAGCCCATTCGCTAATTAAATCCAGATCCCGTTGAAGCCTCTCTGCTGCTAGATTAGTATCTGCTACCCCGCCCACCTTAGTGTCGTCTGCAAATTTAACCAGTTTACTGTATGTATTCGTGTCAATATCATTAATGTAAATTAGGAACAATAGTGGTCCTAAAATTGAACCCTGCGGTACCCCACTATAAACGGAGGCCCACTGTGACATAGTGCCTCTAATAACTACTCGCTGCTTCCTATCAGTTAGCCAGTTTTTGATCCAAGCTGCCACAGTTCCTAAAATTCCTGCAGCTTTAAGCTTTAAAAAGAGCCGTTTGTGGGGGACAACATCAAAGGCTTTCTGGAAATCTAAGTAAATCACATCATAGGCCTTTTTGTGATCAATTTCACTTGTAGCTTCCTCAAAGAACTCAAGCAGATTCGTTAAGCAGGATCTACCTCTCCTAAATCCATGTTGGCTATCCTTTATAATGTTATTTGCATCTAGGTAATCTACCATTTTCACTTGAATTATAGCTTCCATTATTTTTCCAGTAATGCTAGTTAAACTGATTGGCCTATAGTTTGCTGGATTACTTCTATCCCCTTTTTTGAATATGGGTGTTATATTAGCATGCTTCCAATCTGATGGTACCACACCCGCAGATAACGATTTCTGGAATATTAAAGTCAAAGGTTGGCTAATAATATCCCTCATCTCTTTCAAGACTAAAGGTAAGATGCCATCAGGCCCCTGCGATTTATTTATTTTGAGTTTTGCTAGGCTTAGTATCACATCAACCTCAGTTATACATATATTGGTCATAGACGATGCTGTATTCGTATTAATTGGTGGTAAGTTACTTGTGTTCTCTATTGTGAACACCATTGAAAAATAATCATTAAACTCGTTTACCATATCAATTTCGTTATCAATTATAAGGCCCTTACTATCCTGCAAATTAGTGATTTCAGCTTTTAGTGCTCTCTTGGAGTTAAAATATTGGAAGAAACCTTTACTGTCATGCTTAGCCTCCAATGCAATTTTTCTTTCTACATCCCTCTTTGATAGCCTAATGTCATTTTTTAACTCTGCCTGTAGACTTAGATACTCCTGCTTGATTTTGAAATCATTAGTTATTTTCCAATTGTGGAACAGAGCCCTTTTCCTCCTGACTTTATTCTTAATTTCCTTAGTAAACCACCTTGGTTGTCGTTTCCTAGATTTAGTTTTGCTGGAAACAGGTATGAAGTCCTCTTGCACTTGCAACAATGTGCTTTTGAAAAATTCCCATGCCTCTTCAACTGTTTTGCTATTTAACTCTGTCCAGTTTACAGTTTCTAATTTCCGTCTCATACCATTAAAGTTAGCCTTCCTAACATTGTATACTTTTAATTTAGACTTTGCTCTTCGGACACTAAAATTAACCTCGAATTAAACCATGTTATGATCACTACCGTACAATGGGTCTAAAACCTCTAATTTTCCAATCCTATCCTGGTTATTACAAAAAACGAGATCAAGAAGGGCTTCTCCCCTGGTAGGAGTATTAACAAACTGAGTAAAAAAACAATCCTGTACTAATTCCACCATCTCAAGTTCATTTACAGAAGAGCCAGAGACTGTGTCCCACTGTATCCCAGGTAAATTAAAATCACCCATAACCACCACATCATTTTTATTACTCATAATCCTGATATCATCATATAATATTCTGCTTTCCAGACAGCTACATTAGGTGCCCTATAACAAACCCCGACAATTAGGCCATTTGAATCTTTAGCATCAAGTTTGATCCATACAGCTTCTGAATTTTTATTTTTATCAGTGAGATCCCTTGCCTGCAAGTTTTCTTTTACGTATACTGCAACACCACCTCCCTTCTTGCCTATCCGGTCTCTACGGAACAACGTATAACCATCCATATTATATTCATCACCATCATTGTCACTCATCCATGTTTCAGTTATTCCTATAATGTCGTAATTGTCTGAAGAAATTAAAGCCTCTAAGTCATTAATTTTGTTTCTAATACTCCTAGCATTCAAATACAGACCACTAATGGTAGGCCTTTTACAGTGTCTACTTTTAATATTTATTTGGGCTTTCCGTCTCTCCCCACATAAATTCTTAACTGACCTCCCTGCCCCCCCAGTCCCTAGTTTAAACATTCCTCAACTATTCTGCACATACGCCTCCCCAATACACTGGTTCCCCTATGGTTCAGATGCAACCCGTCCGGCTTGAACAGGTCCCACCTGTTCCAGAAGGTCTTCCAGTGCCCCATAAACCTGAACCCCTCTTTCCTACACCACCATTTTAGCCACGCATTTAATCCCCTTATCTCAGCTAATTTTGCCTGACTTGCACGTGGCACGGGAAGTATTCCAGAGAATACCACCGTGGATGTTCTGCTTCTAAGCTTATCCGCGACTTCTATAAATTTATCTTGCAGAACAGCCCTTCTGCCCTTTCCTATGTCATTGGTGCCAACATGCACCACGACCACTGGATCCACCCCGGCTGGGGCCAAAAGCCTGTCCACTCGATCTGGAAGGTCCCCTACCTGGGCACCAGGCAGGCAAGACACCGTACGGGACCCTCTATCACGGGTGCACACATAACTATCTACACCTCTTATAATTGAATCCCCTACTACCACAACCTCCCTCCTACTGGGGTTAGGTGGCTCCTTGGTGCCCAAGGGCCCACCTGCCTCCCCAGTCTCTTCCGGCTCTAAAGCTGGAAGCACCTGAAAGCGGTTAGAAACCGTTACTTCAGGTGATGCCGCCTCTGTGAACTGTGTACGCCCTTTTCTACGTCTACGACCTACGTTCACCCAGCTCTCTCGACCTACCTGTTCATCATTCTTCCCCCTCCCCGCTTGTGACGTACACATAGTCTCCCTAGAAGGCGTATTAACTCTCTCCTTTAACTCATTGCTATGCTGGATGAGAGCCAGTCGCTCCTCTAGGTCACGAACCTGGACCATGAGTGAGTCAACTAACCCACATCGCTCGCAGACGAAGTCCGACTGGACGCAAGCATCCAGAAGGGCAAACATCTTGCAAACACAACACTGAGCTGGCCCCATAATTACCTAACTCACTATGTCCCTGTCCTTTACTCCCAGCCCAGTATATTAATAGAGAATATTTAAACTTTTAGTTGATCTAATTAACGTATAGTTAAAACAAAGTGCCGAGTACACTAAAACACTAAATTAACACTTGTGTTAAATCGGTACTTTATTATAAATTATCCGGCAGCGTCAGCGATAACAACCTTTAAATTTAACTTTTAAAATAACCAAATTTACAATTACTTACCGGAGATTAACTTCCTGCTGAACCACGTTTAGCTAAACTAAAGTGAAGTTGCTCTAGGGAGGCCAAAAAACCACAAAAACCCTCTCAAAGCAGGCTACTGCCGGAGCGGGGAAAAAAGTGGAAAATGTCCTCCCGGCCCCGACCGGCGACCGAGCAAAGCTCCGGAGCAACTGACCTTTTAGAGTTAATGTTACCGATGTTCGATAATATTACCCGCGGGTGTTTGATGCGAAGGACGCAAACAGAAACGCCACTCGCGCCCGCAGCTGTCGGTAACACTCACAAGGACAGACAAGTACACACGTAAAAATAAGAGTAAAAAATGAAAACAACAACCACCCACGTAACCGTGCTGGCACACAAACACTCAAATATACTTTACAGATAATTCAAATCAAATCAACCGCTTCAACAGGCACACAACACAACACAAGTGCACACAGCGACTACACCACTCCCGAACAGTACAGCAATCCCAGCAGCCTCTACAGCAATCCCAGCAGCCTAGGTGTGTCGATAAGTCTTCACAAATCCTTTGCCAGAATTCGTTGACCGGTGTGCAGTACCAGAAAACATGCAGGTAATTATCTGGTGTGTCCTTCTTACAAGTTAGGCATATGTCAGTATCTCTGATACCCATCTGGAACATCCTTTGCCCTGTGTAGTGTATTCTGAGTAAAATTTTGTACTGTAACAGCTGCAAGTTGGAGTTCTGATTCATTCGAAAGGTATTCAAGCAAATTTGCCTCCAGAAGTTAGTGTCTGGATTGATGAGTAAATCCCTTTCCCATTTGTGGGTAGGGAGTGAGAGCGTTGTATCAGATTCTGCTAGATGCACGTAAATCCTAGACAGTAATTTTTTATTTGTAGTTATTAAGAATTATTTTAGGTGAAAGCTCCAGACCTAATTGCTTACGGCACCATCTTTATGTATTATTGATTTAAGTTGAAGATATTCTAAATATTTGTTTTTCTCAATGCTATAAGTTTCTGCTATTTTGTCAAATGATATCATGCGATTGTCTTGGATTATATGTTCGAGGCACTTGATTCCTTTATTATGCCAAGCCAGGAAGTTTATCACTTTTTTATTTAACAGGATGTCAGGGTTGTTCCAGATGGGTGTCAGTTTGCATGGGACCAGTGAAGTTTGGTTTATTCTAAGAAATTCCCACCAGGCTGTCAGCGATGTGCTGATGTTGATGCTCTTAAAACAGCAATGTCGTTTAAGTATATGACTGATAAATGGCAGGTCCTGGACTTGAATATCATTACAGAAAGTTTGCTCAATATCCAGCCAGCTAAGGTCTAAGTTATTTTGCGTAGTCCATTTTAGGACATATGTAACTGCGTTGTGTTTGTGCTGTATGAAGAAGGCAGAACCAAGGGATATGTTCTCCAGCAGATTTATTTGCCTGCCTGCATAAAGGGTCAGAAAAGGCAGAAATAAAAGATGAGCATCACATGAAGTCCACCCGTAGCAGTGGCATTTCCTTCTGCTTGTTACGAACATTACTAAGTAAAGGTTTCATTACATTTCCTTTAAATGAGTTCTACAGATATTAAAAAGAAATTCCAAAGAGGAACTCACAGTAACCTCATTCATAGAAACATGTAAATATTAACATGTGATAAAGACTACACTCCATTGCATTAAACTTAAAAGATAATTACTACACCCGTGTGGTCAAAATTTGTATTGCCCGTAAATATTTTAATGGCGGATCCCCGCTCACCACGAGGAGCACACGAGGGAATTTAAAACAAGCAAACACACAAACTTTGAACATAACATAACTGATTACCTGCATAAAGGGTCAGAAAAGGCAGAAATAAAAGATGAGCATCACATGAAGTCTGCCTGCACAAAATAAATGTCATGTTACCAAAAAAATATTAAACTGCATAAGAATTACAATGAGTCGTGAAACGTCAGACCAACGCAATTGTACGTGTCTTTTACACGTAATAGTTAACTGGAGAGACCTACAACTCGTACAATACAGTGCAACTATGACATTTGATAACTTTTAGTACGGACTCATGACCGCCCAACCTACCCGTAGCAGTGGCATTTCCTTCTGCTACGGAGAATCGGAAACGCAGAAGCTCTACAGCTCTATTTTCAAAATAAAAGTCTGAACCCATTTATGCAGGATTTAACTCTATCAAATACAATTAACCTCCGTTACACATAAATCAATCTATTGGCAAGAAAGTAGTTGTAGAAATTGGGAAGCTCCAAACCCCCACAGTTTTTGGGTTTCTGTAAAGTTTTTAAACTTATTCGTGGTGGTTTGAATTTCCATAGACATTTTGAAATTAAGGAGTCCAGTGATTTAAACCAAGTCCGCGGAGGCTTGTCCTTTAAGGTGCTGTTGGAGTTCTCTAACATCTGTCTCACCCCTACATGACCAACCCCGTGAGCTTCTGTTAAAATTGTCTGGCAAATCCCAGGGGGAAGGGCTGGTTTTCCTTCCTTATTCTGCCACAGCCCCCCTTCCCTGGATCCCCCTTTCCTCATCCACATAGTTTTTTTTTTTTTTTTTTTTTCTCTGGAGAGGCTTTGGCCTGTTCTTGCATAACTTCCTCTAGGGTTAGTCTATTGCTCAGCTTCACTTCCTCCTCTTTTTGAACTCGGTACTCACACACATGTGGTTCTCCCCCGCTCATCCGGTCGGCCATGTTAATTCCTTCATGGGAAAAATTCAAATTAGGTGCTTCTAGTATTTTGCTAAGTCTCTGCTGCCTGAGTGATGTCATGGTAAAGGTGTGTGAGTTTACATAGGCCACCACGCTGTGCGAAGTCAAAATATGCAGCGCGTGTCCCATTACTATGTGTGCTGTTTTCTGAATAATTTTGGCCACTCCTGCTGCATGCCTTGTGCATGCAGGGTGTCTTTTTTCTGTTGTATCGAGTTTTACGCTGACGTACATCAGCACTCTCCTCTCTCCCCCTTTTTTCTGAAACAGGATGGCGTTCACAACGTCTCCTGTCTCAGAAACATCCAGATGGAACGGGAGAGAATAATCTGGGAGGGCTAGGTCTGCGGCCTGGGCCAATCTCTGCTTTAAGGTGATAAAAGCCTCCTCTGATGCCTGGTCCCAATTAAGGGATGCACTTAGGCGACGTAAGCCATACTCTCGGACCAAAGCCCTCAGGGGCTATGTGAGCCCCGTGTAATCTGGAACATAAGTACGACTGTAACCTGTGAGGCCTAAAAAGGACAACATGTCTTTTACCGTAGTGGGTTTTAGGTGATGCAGGATAGCTGAACGGTGAGCTGGGGAGAGACCTGTCCCTGCGCTGGACAACACTCGACCTAAAAAGGACACCACTGTCCGCGCAACCTGCAATTTATCTTTACTGACCTTGAACCCTTTTTCCGACCGTCGGAGCAATACTGACTGAGTAGCCTGTAGGGCCGCCTCCGATGTTGGGGCAGCAATCAGGAGATCATCCACGTATTGGATGAGAGTAACACCGTCTGGGAGAGGACATCCCTGGACAGCCTGCTTTAGGGCCTGATTAAAAATACCTGGAGAAAGGGCAAACCCTTGAGGCAGGCGAGTGTACCTCAGCTGACAACCTTTATAAGTGAAGGAGAATATGTCCCTACACTGCTCTGCCAGGGGCAGACAGAAAAAAACATTTGCCAAATCAATGCATGTGAACCATTTCTGTTGTGGGGTCAAATTAGTAAGGGCAACATATGGGTTCGGGACTGGAACCGTGGGGGTCAGCAGGAGGTTATTTATGGCACACAAATCATGGGCCATCCGATACTTCCCTATTCCAGCTTTTTCCACCGGGAGGATAGGGGTGTTCCACAAAAACGTGGAAGGCTCCAACACCCCAGCCTGTAAAAGGCCGTCTATTGTCTCGGCTATCCCGTCCTCTGCTGCCTGCTTATGGGGATACTGTCTGAGCCAGAGGGGGCCTTCCCCTGGCTGAAGTTGAAACTGCACTGGTGCACAAGATATTAGGCCCACATCTGTGGGGCTGGTGGACCACAATGAGTCTGGTAAAGATGCCAAGAGGGCCGCTGCTTTGGGGTGGTCCATCTTTTCACGCCCAGGATCTCTAGCTATCTGCTCATGTTGCAAGAGGGCTGTGTCCTGTGCTGCGACCTGTATGCAATAAGTACTGCAGGAGGGCGAGAAAGAGGCCTGTGGGATCTGGGTCTGTACCCAGTCCTTAGTTTCTCTGGCCCGTTTCACCATCGATGCCCAAATTTTTAGCCTGGTGTTTGGGATGGAGGGCCAGAGAAACGTTTGGTACAGCTTCCTGTCCCATCATGTACCAGGGCAGCTGTCCTGAGGTCAACAGGGTGGCTGAGGCTACCCCTTCGGGACCCACATAGATATTTTTAGAGGCAACTTGCCACTTATGGCCTTCTAGTTGCTCAGCAAACAGTTCCTCATACCATTCAGTACTCTCCCTATCATAGAACAGGGTCACATGAGGGGGGTCAGGTGGGGGTACAAAGGGCTCTAGGAGCGAGATCCAGGGCCGCCACGCTGAGTTGGCCGCCAGGATGCCAGTCAGGCTGGGCTCCAGTAGTCCCCCATAGATGTCTGCCAGGGCCTGGTTCTGGACGGGCTGGACCAACCACTGTCCCGTCCCCATGGTCCGGGCGTCACAACGCAGGCGAGTGCCTTCCGGCAGGGTAACCACCAGTCCATCTGCACTGCACAAAATTGAGGCCCCCAACTTCACCAGCATGTCCCTGCCCAGGAGATTCACTGGAACTGAAGGAGACACAACAAAAGGGTGGAGGAAGGTCTGTTTCCCTACCGCAACCTTCACAGGTTTCGTTATTGGCAGTCTCTGTTCCTCCCTGGAGAAGCCCACCACGGTCACTGTTGAGGCAGACAAGTGATGTTTCTCTAGGACCACGTTAAGAGTGGAGTACGTGGCTCCCGTGTCCACCAAGAACGGCAGTACCTTATCCATGACCATGAGGGAGAGCATGGGGTCTGCCTCCCGGGCCGCTCGTGGGCACCATCACTGGGGAGAGGGAAACCAGTCCCACTCCCCCCCTTCCATCACCGGGTAGTGTCGTGCCGGGGGAACCGCCTGTGGGTGTGGTGCCATCACCTGTGGGTTGGGTGCCTGCACTTGGACTCTAGGAGGTCCTCCCCTGCCGCGTACACTGCTCGGAGCGGGTGCTGGACAATCCCTTGCCCAGTGGTCTTCTGCCCCACACCTGAAACAGACACCTGACGGCGGTCCCCTTTGCGGGCCGCCCCTTCCCCAGCCCCAACCCCTGTATCCCCGACCCCAACCGCCTCGGCCCCTTTCCCACTGTTGGCCCCACCCTCCCTGTTGGTAGGTGGGTGTCCCATTCCTGGGACCAGGTGGTTGAGGTGGTGGTCACTCTGAGGAGACCCCTGCCACCATCTGCTTTCCCTGCCCTGTCTTTTTATTCCTACTATAGGACTCAGGCTCGACGTCTGAGCCCCCCTCCGACTCTTCCTCCATTTCTTCAGACTGCCGCGCAGGCTGTGACTTCCTCTTTCCCCTGCGCGCGGATGTGGAGGGTTCCTCCTGTGACATTAATCGCTGGGCCCATATGGGCTGTGGGGGGTGTCGGAAACACCCTCCGGCCTGCATATGCCGGAGGAGGATCCTCACCGCAAGTCTGGGTGTGTTTTTGCGGGAGAGGGTGACTTATCTCTGTGGAGGTGATCTGTCCCCTGCCATAATAGAGCCAACCTGGACCACTCCCACCTTTCCTTCTCTTTTCCCTACTTGCCCCTTTCACTGCGTCCTTCACCACCTGAATCTGCCGTGCTAGGGGCTTCCACACTATATTATTAGGAGGTCCCCATCCTCCATCATCTAACTCTCGATCAAACTTGTGATCCATTGTGATTGGACCAGCTAGGTTAGTATTATTGTATTATTATTCTTAGTAGTTATTTATTACGGTATATTACTTTTTATATTAATTTATTTTCTTTCCTATCTATTATTTTATTTATTTTTATTATCATTATATTTTTTCCTTTTAGTATTTTTTTCCCAAGAGCAAAGGTCCTACTCTACGGCAGGGTCCCGTACCCTCCGTTCCTTAAAATCCTATTTTACGGCAGGGTCCCGTACCCTCCGTTCCTTAAAATCCTATTTTACGGCAGGGTCCCGTACCCTCCGTTCCTTAAAATCCTATTTTACGGCAGGGTCCCGTACCCTCCGTTCCTTAAAATCCTATTCTACGGCAGGGTCCCGTACCCTCCGTTTCTTAAATTCCTATTCTACGCTCACACACTGGCTCTACACTCCTTATTCACCATGCATAACAACACATAGACACAGTACATAAACACCATACAAGCCTGGTACCCACAACCTCCTCTTTGTGCTAATTTACAGACGGGCCACTGGACACTTCAAACTGCTTAATTTGAAATACCCAATATGCAGATTTCGGCATAACAGGCTCTGCTTACCTCTTCTTAGTCGGGCCCGCAGTTTTTCGGTGTCCAAGTAGGCTGCGTCAACTTAGCTGAATCGTTGGAATCTCCTGCTCATCCCGGACGAGCCCCCAAATTGTTGGAGTCTCGGTAACTTTCCCTTCGCGTGACTACAACACTTCTTAACATTTGCTCTAGTTTAGCCAGGGAGTACATGTTCCTAATGGATTAGTAAGTACGTGTTTCCTTCTTTTGTTAAGCATAAACAAAAATAAGTATCCATTCTTTAGTGGGTTCCTGTTTTCCTCGTGTCTCGTGCCAGGTCGTCCTGACCTGCTGGCGTACCGTCAGTTCCCAATTTCTCCAAACTGGGTGGGGTGAGATCACCCCGTCCTACCGGGCTAGTATCAGTTCCCAAATCTGATGTCTACATTATGTTAGACATATTATTAAAATTAGTAAGTAAATTATGATATGATGAACCCCTCAGTGCGCAATTGCGCGTGCATGCCATCACGCGCCTAAAATGGTGAAGAGCTGCACAAAGAAATGCGCGCCTATCAATAAAAAAGAATTAAATTGTACGCGCCACTCGACACTCCACGGAATTATTCATGACAACAATGGTGTCGAAAAAAAGCATGGATAGCAAGGGTCATCCGTGTCCGAATGCAACGTTTTTGGGGAGGGGAGGGATGGTTGTTGTTAAATAATTAATTCATAACGAATAAATAAATTGTAGCCTACCGTTTCCACTACCTGACCCGCATGGTCTTTGTTTTACCCATAACCAAACCATAAATAAATAAAGATAAGTCACACACAAATTACCACCTGTCAATCACTTTTTCCGCGGGACTCTGGCATGAATAGGCACAGTGATCTGTGTCGTTATAATGGCGTCGACAAACTTGGTTGGTAAAAAAGGTGCAAATTCACCTTTCTGGCAATACTTTGGCTTTAGACCGAATGAAACAGGACAGTCACGAGATACGTCTTAAGTGGTGTGTAGGATTTGCGGTCAAGTTATCCGCGCAAAATATGCGCAGACGTTCTGTTCGTCATGGTAAAACCATGAAAAAGGCATATTTGGTGTAGTTTATTTAATCTAATTTAATTAAAATTATTTAGATTTTTTTTCTGCTGTTTCTGTATGCCTCATTTATTAATGTAAACGAACTAGTTCGTGTAATTCGTTTGGAGTTCACTGTAATTTGTATTGTGATCGCTAACAACTTCCTTGTTATTATTTCCTCATAATAATAATAATAAAATAAGTAAAGATGCGGAAATTGAAAGCATGCATTTAATTTGGCTATATAGTGTGATTAAGTGTGTGTTTTTCGTGAGCTGGTTGCTGCTGCGGCGGGAGTGGGGCGGAGGATCGCGATGTCGGCTCAGCATCGTGATGTCTATCGGCCATCGCCGATGGATGATGGCATCGTCTATCGACCCAACCCTATTGTCCAACTCTTAATATTGAGCTATCCCCACTCCTAGTCCTAGTCCAACAGCAATATCCTTGGCTACTGTCATTACTCACCCTGTGGTCTAGTTGCAGATTCTATCCTGGAAGGCAACCTACTCAAAACTACTCAAGCACTTAAGAGATGGCATCTTCATAACTAGTTAGTATTAGCTGTATACATGTTAAGGATTGGCTGCTGCTGGGATCGACTGCTGATGTGTTCTTCATCCAAGAATGAAATTTTCAGTGAAGACACTGGCTAACAAATGCAATTTCAGTGGAGAAACAGAATTTGCCTCACAAATTATTGGATGCCATCTCTAAGTTTTGGCCCATATAATCTTAATATTATGGTGCTCTTCCCCTCTGAGCCTTCTGCAGCAAGTGTTATGCAAATTGAGGACAATCTCCAAAGTATTGATGCAAAAAAGACTGAATTCTGAATTGCAAATTTTATTCACCAATAAAAAGTGATTCACTTTAAATGGGTTTCTACAAAATATGTTAAAGCATTAAAACTAGGACAAAATTCTCAACTAACACTTGGACAAAAAACAGAAATATGTACAAATACAAGTACATTTTGACCCATTGCACCAAAGTCCAACCACATTTTAGGCGCACACAAAAGGTAAAATTGTGCACCTAGCACTTTTAGGGTGCACAAAAAAAATTGTGCACCTAGCACTTTTTAGGTGCACAAATTTGTGTGCGCCTGCATTTTTCAAAGGACAAGCCCTGTAGATTGTTCCACCATGCAAGGTCATCTTCTATCATTTTAAGCAGTGGAATATAATTTAATCGCGTCAGATCTGACAGCTTGGCAGAAATGTTAATACCCAGATATCTAATGTTCCCAGATTGAAGTGGGATAGTTGGATTGGACTGGAAGTCACAAGATATTGGAAGAGTAGTCGACTTGTTCCAATTAATAGAGTAATCTGATATGGAGGAGAACTTATCTATGAGTCTTATCGTCTACGTGAGGGAACCCTGTGTATTTTGAAGAAAAAGTAATACATCATCTGCATAAAGACTAATTTTATGGGTTATACTTGCTGTTTGAATACCTTTGATATTATTATTATTCCGAATTGCTGCTGCCAATGGTTCAATAAAGATAGCAAATAATGATGGAGAAAGTGGACAACCTTGCCTAGTGCCCCTTCTGAGAGTGAAGCTTGGAGAGATTTGATCATTCGTTTTTACGCAGGCTTTAGGTGAACTGTATAAAATTTTAATCCAGGTTACGAAGTTCAAAGTACACCTTTGAGGTGATACAGAAACTTATCATGGAGTTGGAAGACAGCAGACTTTCTAAGTGGGCACAGGCTATAAAACTCAAACTCTCTGAGTGGGATGTTTGATTTTTTTTTCCATGAGTATATGCTTTTTTCATTTACAGTTTTCATGTACAATTTTCAGGTTGTGGTTTTTGTGGATTTCAGAAGTGTGCTGAAAGGTCATTGTAGAACAGGGAGTAGATATGTAATACAAAGACAAAGAGAAATACTGTTTGACAGGTAGCTTCTACAACAGGGATGTCAAACTCCAGTCCTGGAGGGCCGGAGCCCTACACATTTTTGGGTTTCCCGTCATTTAATGCACCTGATCCAACTCCTTGAACCTCCGCGGTTTAATTACCACACAGCTCTTGTGATGAATCGTTTGTGGTGGAACAGGGAAGGAACTAAGCTACACAGGGCTCCGGCCCCCCAGGACTGGAGTTTGACACCCCTGTTGTAGAAGCTACCTACGTCACACACTATTCCTCTTTTTCTTTGTATTACATACAGTATCTACTGCAGGTACTGTGTTACATTTTTTTATGTGTTAGATGCCTACCCCATGCATTTCATTCATTTCATTTAGATTGATTGAGCCACATGCAATGTTTTATACCTGTTTTATGCTTACAAAGAATTGTAATTTTTTATACACAACTGATACAGGGGAAATTAAGAAATTTATGTTGTTCTTTTGAGATTCCTGAAAATAAAAAGGTTGAAGGACCTTTGTTCAATAATTTATATTCTGGTGTGTGTGTGTATCATGTGCGAGCATTTGTAGGCATTTAAGCAATTTTGTGTTCATCGATTTTAGATCAGTTAGTCATTATGTACAATATACACTCACCTAAAGGATTATTAGGAACACCATACTAATACGGTGTTTGACCCCCTTTCGCCTTCAGAACTGCCTTAATTCTACGTGGCATTGATTCAACAAGGTGCTGAAAGCATTCTTTAGAAATGTTGGCCCATATTGATAGGATAGCATCTGGCAGTTGATGGAGATTTGTGGGATGCACATCCAGGGCACGAAGCTCCCGTTCCACCATATCCCAAAGATGCTCTATTGGGTTGAGATCTGGTGACTGTGGGAGCCATTTTAGTACAGTGAACTCATTGTCATGTCCAAGAAACCAATTTGAAATGATTCGAGCTTTGTGACATGGTGCATTATCCTGCTGGAAGTAGCCATCAGAGGATGGGTACATGGTGGTCATAAAGGGATGGACATGGTCAGAAACAATGCTCAGGTAGGCCGTGGCATTTAAACGATGCCCAATTGGCACTAAGGGGCCTAAAGTGTGCCAAGAAAACATCCCCCACACCATTACACCACCACCACCAGCCTGCACAGTGGTAACAAGGCATGATGGATCCATGTTCTCATTCTGTTTACGCCAAATTCTGACTCTACCATTTGAATGTCTCAACAGAAATCGAGACTCATCAGACCAGGCAACATTTTTCCAGTCTTCAACTGTCCAATTTTGGTGAGCTCGTGCAAATTGTAGCCTCTTTTTCCTATTTGTAGTGGAGATGAGTGGTACCCGGTGGGGTCTTCTGCTGTTGTAGCCCATCCGCCTCAAGGTTGTGCGTGTTGTGGCTTCACAAATGCTTTGCTGCATACCTCGGTTGTAACGAGTGGTTATTTCAGTCAAAGTTGCTCTTCTATCAGCTTGAATCAGTCGGCCCATTCTCCTCTGACCTCTAGCATCAACAAGGCATTTTCGCTCACAGGACTGCCGCATACTGGATGTTTTTCCCTTTGAACACCATTCTTTGTAAACCCTAGAAATGGTTGTGCGTGAAAATCCCAGTAACTGAGCAGATTGTGAAATATTCAGACCGGCCCGTCTGGCACCAACAACTACTCCATGCTCAAAATTGCTTAAATCACCTTTCTTTCCCATTCTGACATTCAGTTTGGAGTTCAGGAGATTGTCTTGACCAGGACCACACCCCTAAATGCATTGAAGCAACTGCCATGTGATTGGTTGATTAGATAATTGCATTAATGACAAATTGAACAGGTGTTCCTAATAATCCTTTAGGTGAGTGTATATGTACATGTGTACACATATAAACTACATGATATTTATGAGGTGCAAGGCTTATAATAGGATTTTATTTCAGTCTGAGCTAGTGAATCATCCCGTTTAATTCTTGCAGTGGTTATCCAGTCTTTAATCAGCATCAAGTGAGCTGGATGATTTTTTCTTTACTCTTCCAAATATCACCTACTGTAGACTTAGCCACTCCAAAATGGTCTGCACCAACTGTGTGTGATTTTCCTTTTCATATCTCTGTAATGATATCGAGCTTCTTTTGGAGGGACATGACACTACCACTTCCTTTTTAAAGCCATGGATTACGCAGCTTTACGCGCCGCTGTAAGTTCAGCTCCGCCCACAGCCACGTCCTCTAGCTCGCTCTCCATTCGATGTTCACTCCGCCTCCACGTGCAGACTCCACCCACAACACTCTGTATGTGGCATTTGTCACTTCCGTCTTCCGAAGTGAAAAGCCGACCCCAAGACATCTCGGGAGCTCTGCTCACTTATTGATTATTGTTGTTGGTTTGCTTTTCTTTGATGGATATTACTGTGTATGATTTGTTTGGTTTATTGGATTATTTTTGCTTTGCCCTTGTCTGTACTTTTGCTTTGGTTTACTTGCTATTTGGTTTTAAACACTCTCTTGGTTTTGGTTTTGCAGCCACATTTTACTCACATTATATTATATTCAACACAGTAACTTCAAATACATTTACACTGCCATGAACTCACTAATTATCCCAGAAGGCGTTGAGGTAAAAATAAAAAAAGAAACGGTCAATTTTTTCATTAATGGTTTCAATGACTTCCATGTCACGGGGAATTCTCTAAATAAACATGTCGTCTTGTGTGCAAATAACAAAGTCACACCAGTCAAACCCAGAAATTAACATCAGGCCCTGGATCTGCCAGTAATAAGGATGAGATCGCCTCACTGTCTGTGTACCCTCCCTGATCTGAATGTAAGGGCAGTCCACATAACTTGTTACATTTGGGCATTTGATCTCCAATAGGCCAAACACTGGCTGTCCCTCAGGATCGTACACAATCCCATCAGGTGATGAACCCATCCATGGTGCATCAGGGTGTATCAGAAACCCACATGGACAGTGGTTCACCTCCCTCACCTTGTAGTACTCCTCTATTGCTATAGGCTCCATGTCAAGCCCCCGCCGCATGTTAGCAGTCTGATGGCAAGGTCTCAGAAGCCTTTTGGCGAGGTTTTCAGCAGAACTTTCCCCCCTGTTGTGACAGACCTCTCTGAATTTGGAAGTGGTGATGCGGCACCTCCTTAGTTGGTGCCACTCAGCACAAGAACTCTGTTCTTGTGTATTGTGTTCAATTTTGTGTGCTGTCTCCAAAGATGTTTCAAGGGATGCCATGTAATAGTACTGGTTTTCAGAGCAGACAAATGTACATGTAGAGGGTCCCGAGCTGTAATCAGAGATTGGCAGCTGTGGGGGAGAAGGGGCATCCTTGGGACAGTCTTTGTTGGCATCTGATAGGACAGCACACTTCCCTCTTGCACCTCTTCAAACATGGAATCAATCAGAGGTACATCACTGGAAACAGCTATTGTTGTGATCATGGGAGCTTTATCAGCAGGAAGGTCATGGTACATGAACTTTAAGCATTGATAAAAAGGAAACAAGTGTGCTATAAATAAGAAATATATGTGTGCAAAAGCATGTGTGTAGGCATGCACGTAAAAATGAGTATTACATGTGAGCATGTGTGGCTGTAGGTCTGCATGTTTGCGTGTGTGTGTATGTCCATAGATGTATGTAAGTATGTGTGTATGTGGGTAGGTGGGGACAGGAGTGCATACATATGCATGTGTAGTTGTGCATGCCAAATGTCACTGTGGGGCATTGGTGGCCTTTCATTTCAAGGAATGGGACTCATGACTGGAGGGTTGTAAGTTTGATTTCCCACCTAGTTGCCACTGTGGTGCTCTTGAGTAAGGTACTGTACCTACTCACTGCTCCAACACTCAAATTTTGCTGTGCACTGTGTGCTGTGTCAGAAAAATAATCACTATTAGTTTTTAATTTTTTAGTGTCTGTGTGTAGTATTGATAGCAACACAAACTTGATTCCTTCTACCAGTCTTCTTTCTCTTGGTCTGGCTGACAGGATAACCATTTTGTTTACTGGACCAGGTTTAATACCCTGTATACAAACAAAAACATTTTTTCTATAAAGATTGAACAGATATCCATAAATAAAAAAAAGCATCAGGGGGGTATTCCATGAAAGTAGCTATAAAAAAAAGGCAGACTCAACCTACCTCCATCTCTAAACTTAGCCTCACGTCGTTCCACGAACACAGTTCAGTTTTACTTAATCAAGGTTCATTCAAGACAGACTTGCATAGTCTCACTTAGTGCGCACACCCGCGATATTTAAGAAGCCCAAATAAATGGATGAACGATAGATCGACCAAATGAGTCAGAAAGCCTGTAAAACGAGAGCGGTGTTTCTTTCCGCCGCAGAATAAACGCTGCTGATGGAGCTGTATGAAAAATACAAAGCTGTAATCATTAAAAAAAAGGCAATACTGTGGTCATAAACACAGTTTATGGTTTGGCAATGAATTTCAGACAGAATAAACGCATAAGTTACGTAAATGTTACAAGTGCTTAGTACAGTGGCATGGTGGTACAGTGGTTTATGCTATCGCCTTATAATGCGAAAGTTGCTGGTTGGATCCCCATAGCCAACAGGGAACCTTCTGGGTTGACTTCACCTGTTATTATTACTGTATATTATTATTTGATCTCCGTAAAATACTTTAAATCACATCCGTGTGAAATGTTCTGCACAAATAACCGTATGTTGTCTTTGGTATTTTAGTAGTAACCCAGCAAACATGCCCCTTTGGGGCCCCATTACTGGCGTGAAATGCGGGGCACATGTGGGCCCCACACTGTAGGGCCCTTGTGGACTGCCCACACTTTGGGCTGGCCTACATATACGTGCCCTGCATTTTTTGGCCTGCTGGATGCTCCCCTGAGGGCATACTGTGGGCACACTGTGGGGTATACTGCGGGCACATTGGGCACATTGTGGGGTGTACTGTGGGCACATTGGGCATACTTTGGGCGAACTGTGGGCACACTGTAGGGTATACTGCAGGCACACTGTGGGGTGTACTGCGGGCATATTGAGCATACTTTGGGCAAACTGTGGGCCTACTGGGGGAACATTGGGAGGAAGGAAAGCTGTGAAGCCACAGTGCTCCAGTGTCCCCGTGGGCATGCTCTATAGGTCTTTAACAAATAACAAAATTAGTTTAGTCCTGTACTGCCAGTATACCACAACATTATTATTAATGCGTATGCAGAATATTTGTACTTATTGAAAGTAGCAGTAATAAACTACAAGTACTGTAATATGTTTCAAAAATACACATCTGTTCACAGACAGGTTAGAAGAAAAAATGAAAAAACATATTGAAAACTGAGTATGTGGATTGAGTACTAAATATATATTTTTTATTAAACAGAACAATGAGCACATAGTATTACATACACAAATAATCAATATTAAATCAATCCCCTCAGTGTTTAGCATTCTGCAGCCATGTTTTAACTGAAGATTCCACCTCTGAGGCTGTGGCCCAGCTACTTTTTGTCACAGCATCTAATTGAGAAAAAAAGAACAACTGAAATGCTGATGTAAAAAAAACAAAAAAGGTTGTCCAAGTGCAAAATATATACTTGTGTTTTCCCTACTATCAGGTAGTTTCCCAGGGCTTTGTTGGTTCCATAGTTCTTGGAACTTTTTGGACAAAAAGGCCTTTACAGTAAGTTAAAATGTCAGTTGTGAAAGGTCTAGTCTAGTTGAGTCACAGGTGGAGCCTTTAAACTAGCTTTGGAACAGAACTTAAGATCAAGTTAGAAGTTAAATTAAGTTAAGTCAACTTGCCATGCTGATCTGTCTTTATGAAATACGATCATGCCTTTATTTTCTAGTGAAATCTGAAACACAAAACTTGTATACTGTATTTCCTAGTCACAAAATATTCTGTAATTTGGTCTTTACAATTAAATTCAAGATTTGATTTTGTTCTCCTTCTTAGGGTCTAATTGCATATGAACATTACATACTGTACCTATGACTGCTCTGCAGACTAGCATCTCCCCAAAGGCCATCTTCTGGCCAGAGCCCCGCCAGCACAACTGCTGGGCCAGTGGGGTGGTTAGCATACGCACAAGGATGCGTCTTGTGTTGGCAGATGGGTTGGGACCCCCAATTGTTGTCATATACTTTACCTAAATTGAGGTAATAATATATTAGTGTATTCACAAGACAGCAGCAAACTATAATGGAAAATGTAATAAACTTGTGATAGAACATGACATAGAATATATATAGGTGTACTGTACAATAAAGTTATCTAGAGAAAAGAAAATGCTAAGAAAAACATAAGAGAAAGTACTGTACAGATACCGTTTATATTGTCTATTTACAAGATGAATCGTGTCTGAGCACCTACATCAATATTGTTTTATATGATACGAAACACTGTATGTAGATCAGTGTTTCCCTTACCATTATATTAGGGGGGTTCCTCGCCCCCCCCAATGGCACCTCCCTCCCCCCCTTGAAGGTCAAGTTTATTTTATTTAATTTTATTCTCTATACAGCGCCAGATTACAACAGAAGTCATTTAAGGTTACCTTTCCTATAGAACAGGTCTATACATTGTCCTAAATAGCCTTATGTTATGTTATTTACACAACTGCTTGTCATTTTTGTCTCTATACGGTCGCGCATTTACAATTCTCCTCTGCTCTCTATGGCCCAATCCCAAACCGGTCCCTAGCAAACAAGGGACATCCAGAGGACGTCCTTAGGTCGTCCGCAATACGTCCCTTTTTTGGGGATGTCCTAAGGACGTCCTTAGGACGACCGTGTTATTATGAACACTAAAGAAATCCTTCAAAAGCAAGTTGTTGTGACAGTTTCCAGGAATAGCATTTTAAATAAATAATTTTATCTGAAGTACTTCCTTTTATTAATGTTCCATCAGGATGCCCGTTCTTCTGTGCCACTATGAAAAATAAATAAATCTTTCAGAAACAATTTATTATGACAGCCCGCAGGAACAGTATTTATAAATATATAAAAACTGACTGGATATGCATGGCTGTCGAGTGAATTGCATGCTACATGCTAGTGAATTGCAGTCAGATTCAAACTTAGGCCAGCTGTGTTTTTGTACTTGATGCCATGGAGACGCTTTTTGCGGCTCGCGCTCCCTCGCTCACCCTCACGCGCAGTTCAAAGCACTGTCACGGGTAAGACGCGACACTCTTCTTTGTGCATAAAACTTTAATAAAATCCTCTAAGTATCATATTAACGTGTATAAAGTGATAAAATACGATGGGTTGAAACACATTTAGGCGTAATCCTACATTATTTTTTAGTGTCATTGGTATTAAACCGATTAAATCAACATTTAAAATTCCTGTCAGAACGAGCTAACGGTATCGCTATGAATTTTCTAGGAAGAGTTGAGGAGATATCTATCGCCTGTGCTGACAGTTTTAATTAGCAGTAATGAAGTAATCAATGGATTGGGATCAAACATTCCATAAATGCTTTTGTTACAGGGCACAGGTTCTGAAGTAAGGAAGCAATATCCGGCCATCGATACTGATGACTCAGAATGAAATGTTCACAAGAAGACCTTTAAAATGTGTTGTCTTAATATTTATGTTGTATTTTTCTTAATGCCATTTGTTAAATTAGAAACTTAAAGAAAATTTCTAATGTTCTTACAATAAAAATATATATTTAAACGAATTTTTTTAAAATTTTTCAAAGAAGGTCAAAGCTGAAGGATATCCTGTGGCTGTCCTCTGGACATCCTAATGGAACATTAATAAACAGAGAAATACTTAAGACAAAATTATATCTATTTAAATGCTATTCCAGCAAGCTGTCATAATGAATTGTTTTTGAAGGATTTCATTACTTTTCATGAAAGAATGAATGAAAGTTACATTATATAGAACTATAGACACCCAAAGTGCTTTATAGATGCAATAGGGAGCCACTTCAGCCACCTCCACTGTGTAGCACCCACCTGGATGATGTGACATCAGCCATTCTGCACCAGTACGCTCACCACACAGTAGCTAAGGTGGTGAAGGAGCAGGAGAGAATTTACCAGTTAGATAAAGGGGGTGATTAGGAGGCCAGATTTGATAAGCCACCTTAGGTAAGATTTGATAAGGCAACAGTGGGCAATTTTAGCCAGAACATCAGGGTACCAACCCTACAGGGATCTTTTATAACCTGGGACAGTCAGGACCTCGGTTTTATGTCTATCTGAAGGACGGCAACATGGTCATCCTAAGAATGTACCCAATAAAGGACATTGAGCTGGCCCTCCAAAGGACATCCTCAGGCTGTCCCTTGTTTATGTCTCTAGTATTACTGGTAAAATGTCAAATATTAATTATTTAGAAAAAGGGATTTACGTGGGCTTAATGCCCATAATATGTTCACACAATATGTCCTTAAAATGTTCCCGGAAAGTCCATAATATGTTCTCGGAATGTCCATAACTGGTCCTGAAAATGTCCTTAAAAGGTCCATAACTGGTCCTCTAGACGTCCTTAAAAGTCATCCTAAGGACGTAAAAAAAACTTTCCATCAGGATGTCCTAAGGACGTCCTTTGAGGACAAGATCCGGACCAAAAGAGGACGTCCTGTGGACGACCTAAGGACGACTTGCTGTTTGCTGGGTACACACTCCGCCTCACCACTACGCCTTCGTTTGCGCGTTCCCGAGACCCGTCGCCATGTTGAAGTGTGTCTCAAAGCAGCAAGGGCTAAGGGGGAGTGGTCGATTATGCCCTCCTTTAGCGAGTCAGCAACGATGGTGGCTCGCGCGATTTCACTACTACGTCCATATCCCATAATTCCTAGCGCACAGGAAACAGAACAGCGTGATAATTTAATAATTGGATTCTAACAGCACTGTGAAATACACATAGAAAGTCTATGTTATATGTTATAATTCATCGCCGCAGAAAAAAAATTAGGAAAGCAGTTATTTATAGCTGGTCAGTACAGATAGATTTTATCGTGATCCGATTACGAGAGATTTTGTGTACTTTTCAAACTAGAAACCACGCGAAGAAACAGTCGAACGCAAACTTGATCAACATCACACCAGCAACAATAACAGCATATTTGCCTGTTTTTTCCTCTACATATCTGGATCTGGTATTTGGTACCCGTCAAATCGTCAATATGACACATGTACATACTTAAAATTGCTCAGTGCTATAAGACGACGTAGCCGTCGTCTTCTCGCATTAGATAAACTTTGTGCTTTTTAAAAATAACTGATATGTCATTAAAGAAAATACAATACAGCTTCTTGATGGATCCATTTCGTCAAATCACTACGTAATGCATTTCCTCTTTCCGTTAAAGAAGACTGTAAAAAGGCGGTGCGAGGGCAAGTCTGCCTCAAATCTTTCTTGTGACAATTTCCTTCAGTTTAAGTGTATAGGGCGTGTTGTGAGGGTGACTCGGCGGGAGTGTGACTCGAAATGAAGGCAGAGTGTCGAGGGTATAGTTTGGGATTGGGCCTATATCGAGTTATGAGTCTCTGCAGAACAAAATGGGCGTTCCCCAAGCAGTATGGGCGGGTTTCAAGCATCCAATCAGAGAACGTAATGGGCGTTCCCCAAGCTGTATGGGCGAGTTTCAAGCGTCCAATCATCGTTAAACCTTTTTTTCGGTGACAAAAAACACGGAAACTGGAACGCAGCCTGCAAAATACAACTGGAACGGCTTGGTTCCGCCACTAACTTTAACTATTTAACATGCGATGAGCTGGGATGTGTAATGTTTTGCTTTGCATTAAGCGGTATCGTTCCAGTTATAACCACACACATCCACACGCGATCTCCTGCTGAACACACTTTTTTTTTTAAATCAACCTTCCATTCTTCCGGATGTCAATGTCAGATACGCTGCAAATTACATTTATTCTAGTCACTGTGTTATGTGTACACTCTACCTCCCCATCCCCTTAGCACAGTAAGATGACTGTCCAATACCAATATTTCTTTTGTCCAATATATATTTTATATTCTGCTGCAATATTCAAATTAATGTGTATTTAGCCCCTATATAATATTCTATCTCTGTGCAATATGCTCATGCACTTTACCTTTTATACGATTATTCATGTTTAGATATTCCACAAACCTAACACTAGCTTTTAAACCAAATGGCTCCCTCACTCGAGGACATTGCCAACACCCGGTACCATAGCAGAGCAAAGAACATCATCAAGGACACGTCTCATCCCGGTCATCAACACTTCGATCCTCTACCCTCAGGAAAATGTAACATCAATAAAAATACACACTAACAGACTGCCGAACAACTTATTTCAAAAAGAGTTTCAGTCGTTCAATAATAACTTTGGACGTCTTTAATATCCATACTCATAAATCTTGTTCATAATACATGTAGTGGCTGCTGTAATCTGGCACTCATTACACCTTACACTTCTAAGCACTTTATTTTTTTATCTTTTACATGAGTTACTAACTTTTACCTGCCTAGGTTGTGGTTTATACGTTGTTTTTCATGCCAAGTCTTGTGCTGTGTGATTTCAACGTTTAATTCAACTGTGATGGGGACTTGTCACTGTATACAGTAAAAGGGGGTCCAGCCCGCTACTAGCAAGGTGCACCTAATTAAGTGGCCATTGAGTGTATAGATTCATGTGTGTATTTTTTTTTCCCTATCTTGTTCATAGTTATACTTAAACTTTTTTATACTTTTTAATCTATACTTTTAACCTGTATTAAAAACTAAATAACTAATTTTGAATTTTGGTAAGTTTAATATTTTTGTTGCAATTTAAAATCATTCAATATCTGTTGTAGGATGTTATATTTTAAATATTATGCAGGTTCTGTATAATTGCATCAATTTGCATCATCCAATTACACATTCAGAGAGTGAAGACAAAAACACTGCACAACAATTACTTTTACTGTAAAATTACTGTACAATTACTGTAACAACCTGATGTTTTCTTGCCACGTGTTGTTTAAGATTCTTCTTATTTAGGCTCATTCTACAGTGAGGACATTCAACAGTTACTTGCTTTCTATGGACAGCTTGTTGGCATGGTATGAGTGCTTGATCAGGTTGCCCTTGTGGATGGCCGGCGGAAGACTCTGTTGGATGTCCAGAGTGAGGTACTGGTGGGTGGCTGACGGGAGGCGCTGGAGGATGGCCGGCGGGAGGCTCAGCAACAATGGAATGACGGCAATGATGCTTTTGCAGATCACCTTTGTTTACATATACAGCTGTACACAGACAGCAGTGAAAATGTGTAGTCCTCCCACGGCATCCAAGGCTGCAGCTATATATGATATAATCTAAAACAGATTAAAAGCATCATGTTAATAGATGTTCATTGGCCATTATGAATGAACTGAAAAACATAACAAGACCAACCACTCACCACCATACTCAACCGCCCTTGTCCTATGCGAAGCAATGTGGACTGCAACAGAATTATACTCCTTTGGATTGTACTTGTCCAAAGTGCAAAAAGGGCAAGAAAACAGATTTGAATTTTCACAAATTCTTTGAGGTTGAGGCACCGGATGGTCCTTAACCTGAACAGTGACATGCTGCAAAGACAAAATATGCAGTGTTTAATGGTAATATTCTTAATTATTAACTTAATTAGCTTAATTATTTAACAAAATCTAATAATGTTCAGAGTTTCATACATTACGATTAAAAATGTTTATATATAAAAAAGGTTATAATTAACTGAATTAACTTTATAATATTTTAGATATCTTATTAATTCAAGCATTTTATGTGATCTATTGGTTAAGATGACACCTATAATGGTTTAATGCGTATTTTTTTAGAAGACCAACACGCAGACAGCAATTTTCAGTAACATAATATCTATTGCTGCATTTGCTGAACCTGGGAAATGGAAACTACATCATTCATGACCTACTGGTCCTGGGATCATGTACAGATTGTACTGTGTAGATTATGGTGCTCTGTTTTTTAAAAGGAAAAAATAAGTGAGAGACATTAGTGTCTTTCACTGTCAGGCTCTTCTTTATCCCAGGAAAAAAATCAATATTTGACACATCACAGATTCCAATTAATATAGCAGGATTCTATTTACTTGCACACTTCAAAACATATCCGTAATTCAGATTCTTATTTCAGTCGGATCAATTTAACCTATCAAACATTTGTTAGAGAAGATACATATGCATAAATACGTAAAAGAAAATGCTTGTTGAAAACAAAAATGCAGGGATTACATAAAAATTACACAGAATCTTAGCCTAGTGAATATCCCTACACATATACAGCAACGAGAATAAATGATTAACAATACCTAAATTAATCGTTTTCCTAAACAATCTTTGAAGATCCTCTATCCTTCATGAGATTTAAAATATAAATAAATAAAATATATCATCAGGGTAAAGATATGGAACACACATACGTAAGCAAACAAAATGAATAATGGCGAGTCGGCCATTTAGAATCGCGAGGCGCCATTTTAGTGAAATATTATCAGAAATAATTATAAGCATATAATCAAAAACAATACGTATAACTAAATAGACATTTACTTACCCGGGTCATGTACTGCATCCGATCCGCCGCCATTGTTTCTGAACGCTGTTTCTGAACGCCTCCAGAAAGTCCCGTCACAGAGCCAATCAGATACTTACCTTGAAATCTGCCCAGTTGTCGTTTTAGCCAATCAGAACAACGCTTTGAAACCGCCCACTCCACTTGAAATCCACCCAGTGATTGTTTTAGCCAATCAGAACAACGCTTTGGAACCGCCCACTGTAATACACTTCCAGTGCTTGAAATCCGCCCACTCGCGTCAGTGTTCTGCAGAGACTACTTGCCTATATCGCGCATGGCGGAGTTCCGCCCTGATGCGCGCACACAGACACGTGCGCGCTCACACAGGTGAGCCCACGGCCACCAACGGGCAGAGGGCACGCATCGGAAAATGTGTCACGTCAAACACCTGAAAAGCAGACAAAAATATACTGCAGTGACAAAAGCTGCACATTTTGTGCATAATTGTCATAAAAAGATATGTTCTGATGTTTAGTTCAGTTGTTATATTGACTGCTGTCATTAAAAGAAACTGATGAACACCATGAATCCTGTCGGCGTCCGTCTGCCCCCACCCCCATGTAGATGTTATACGTATGACCAACATTACACATCAAAAATAAAAAGATAACATGAAAGAAGTTCATAACGATTTACTGGTGAGACGAACTGTTTGTGAGGAGATTGATTAGTTTCGTTTAATTTTATAAAGTGTCTTTCCAATAAATGTACAGGAACATATATACTTCAGGTAGCCTAAATCATTACCTCTGCGGGTCAATATAAATGTGCCTATATAAAGGAACATTTAATATTACATCTTACCTTATATTTAAGTATAACCTATATTTAGCCGATCAAGCGGATACGTGTTGAACTGACAAGAACGGAGCAATTTAACATTCATTGTGGTTTTCAACAACTCAAAATGTGGTTAAACATTTAAATTAACGTAACATTTATACTCACAGGGAGCAGAGGTGTCAAGTAACGAAGTACAAATTTTGGTTATCTATACTTTACTGGAGTAATTATTTTTCAGACGACTTTTTACTTCTACTCCTTACATTTTCACGCAATTAACTGTACTTTCTACTGCTTGCCTTTTAAAAATAGCCTCCTTACTCCTATTTAATTTCGGCTTGTTTTCATTCCGGCTTGTCATCTTTCAAAAAAAAAAAAGAAAAAAACTGGCGCTATCCGGATAGAGTGAATTTGGATTGTGGTTGGATGAGAAGTATAAACATATACCATTCTGACACCCTATTGGTTTGTACATGATCCATCGCACCTGCACGTGATAACACAAATCGCGTGACGTCACACTCTAGCAAGGATATAACAGACGTGTGTAGTCTACCCCCCTAGACTCCACGGTGGGATGAGTAATGACTTAATTTTTTCGATTTGTACGGATCTCTCTCTGACTCATACATGGCGATTCTATAATCCTTATACTAAAGATTTTACTTGGTCAAATAATATTTGTTCTTTTAGATCTAGAATTGATTTATTTTTAATTTCTTCTTCCATCGTCAGTTATGTAAAAGATATTTCTCACGCTGTTGCCCCTTTATCAGATCATAAATTGGTCTGTTTAAAGCTGAGTGACATCCATGATAACCCGAGACTTAGGGGCTATTGGAAACTTAATAATACTTTGTTAAAAGATAAAAAATTCAATGATAGTATTATCAATCTTATTAAAGAATTATTCACTGACTCAATTGAAGATTATAAAAAAGCATGGGAGTATATAAAGCTAGACATATAGCAATTAAAAGAAGTAAAGAAATTAAAAAGAGTAAACATCAAACTGATTTGGAGTTGGTTAATAAACTTAATGCTTTACTAGCTAAAAGTGATATTACAGAAGAGGATACTTTAGAAATAAATAGGCTAAATTTGGAGCTTGATGAAGCCTACTTAGATTTAGCCAAAGGTGCATATACAAGATCTCCTGCTAAATGGCTGGAGGAAGGGGAAAGAAATTCTAGATATTTCTTCGCCCTGGAAAAACTAAATGGTCAGAGGAAGACTCTTTCTGCACTTAATATAGATGGAGTCATTTCAGAAGACCAAAGAGTAATATCAGATTTTGTTGCTAAATTCTATGGTGGCCTTTATACCTCTAATTTTAACTACAATATTTCTGAAGAATTTATTGAGTTAATTAAACATCATATTAAAAATATTGATTTAGAGTACAGACAAATTTGTGATTCACCTTTAAATATTGATGAAATTAAACAAGCTTTACATAAAATGAAAAAAGGTAAATCTCCTGGGATCGACGGGCTTTCAGCTGAATTTTATCTTCATTTTTGGGAGTTTATCAAATTACCTTTATTTCATACTGTATGTACAAGGAATGCATCAGTCAGAGAGAAATGACCGATACTATGAAACAGGGAGTCATCTCTCTTATTCCTAAACCAGATAAGGATCCTTTAATAATCGATAATTGGAGGCCTATTTCTTTGTTAACATTAGATTATAAAATATTAGCCTCTGTGTATGCCAAAAGATTAAGCTATGGTTTAGGAAACATTATTTCAGAATGTCAGTCTGGTTTTTTGAAAGGCCGGCACATTTCTAACAACATAAGATTAGTATTAGACCTGCTGGATTATTCCAACTCAATCTGTTCTGACGGTCTCATACTCTTTCTTGATTTTCATAAAGCTTTTGACTCCATAGAACACAAATTTATATTTCGTACTCTGGAATTATTTGGTTTTGGTAAAGCTTTTATTGAGACTGTTACCATGTTTTACAAGGGTATTAACAGCTCAGTGATTGTGAACTTTGACACCTCTAAGAGATTTCACGTCCATCGTGGAGTCAGACAGGGCTGTCCAAGCTCCCCATTTTTATTTATTTTAGCCACAGAGTTACTCTGTTTAAGAATCACCCAAGATAATAATTTGAAAGGAATTAGTGTATTTGATAAGGAATTTAAAATTGCACAGTTAGCGGATGACACTACGCTGTTCTTGAAAGACAAAAAGCAGCTACTAAAAGCTCTGGAATTAGTTGAACATTTTTCTTGTGCCTCAGGTCTAAAACTTAACATGTCGAAGTGTGAAATTATCTCATTTTTAATTTTTTTTTTAATTTTTTTTTTTAATTGCCCACCACCACCCCCCCTCTTCGGAGGACAACTTTATTTTACATTACATTCATGAGCAAACAGTGTGGCCGCTCCGAACTCACCAGTACCGTGGAAAAGGAGAAAAACAGGGGGGGATACAGAAACAACAAGCGTCACAATAACAGACTTCAATCAACATGGGGAGAGGGGGAGAGAGAAAAAAAAAAAAAGGTATACAGAAATAATAACACTAATAATGTAGGTGGGATGGAAAAAAAATTAAGTATAGGGGAATACAGAATACAAACAACCATAAGAAACATAACACTCGTCAAACAACAAGAATTATAACAACATCAGTGATACTAATAATAATTAATACAAATCGGTATTATATATATGTAGCATACGCACACGTGATCGTACCGTTATATATGTATATTTCAATTCCTAAATCTATAACATACCCTAAAAAGTAATAATAATAATGATATTGATCGCTCAACCATTCTTGTATGCATGTGCAAGTGTAGGTGTGACCTGATTTGTCATTGGATGTGCTGGCATTTAATGCCGTCAGGGGAGGCGGCAGCACCGCCCCCCCCGCCCCAGGCCCAAGGCGAAGGCAGGAGAACCAGGCAACCGAGGCCACCCTACTGCCCCCCCGGCACGAGGGCCCACAGCCACGCATCCCCGAGACAACCACCCGCCCAACCTGAGAGGGAGCCCGCGAGGGACTAAGGGGGCGCCAACCCCCGCACAGGGAGGCCCGCAGAGGGAGGACGGGCGGCGAGCCCCCCAGCCCCACCCGCAACCCCCCCACCGAGGCAGGCGGGTCCAGGGCCGAAGAGCCCCACCAACCGGGACCACCCCCCCCCCCGGCAGACGGCCCCCCACACACCAGAGGAGCCCTAGCCCCCCCAGCCCGTCCCCCGGCAGGACGGGCAGCCGCCCACCGCAGCGACCCGGCACACCTCCCCCACAACACTGCAGGATGATCCAAGGGGGGCCCATACAAAGAGCCCCCCCCCCACCCGGGAGCGGACCCGCGGCGACCGGGGAGCGGCAGACCCCCCGCCCAGCCCAGACCGAACCCCCCAATCCGCCTGGCAGGGCCCAGAGCGTCCCGAGATTCCCCGGACTGCCCGCAGCAGAGCCAAGCACCACCCGGCCCGCGGCCCAAGAGAGGAGGCCGCCCACACCCGCCAGGGCCGCCCGAACCCCCCCATGATGGGTCTTCCACCCGGCGGGCCACCCCACCCGCGCAGGGCCAGAGACAGAGAGTTAGGGGAGGCCCCTCGGCCCCCATCCCCTCCCTGACCCATGTTGGAGTGAAGTGTGCATGTGCATGTGTGAGAGAGTTGTGTGTTTATGTCTACAATGCATTAAAATTAGTGGGTGCAGTTCGGGTATGAGGGCCCCACCACTGGCAGATGGCAGAGTCCCCCATCCCCCTCCCCGCACCCCCAAGGCCCTAATGTAATATGGACTGTGTATATGACTAAGATGCAAAAAATGGGTGAGCAGTTGAGGCATGGGCACCCCCCCGCTGGCAGACGGCAGAGCCCCACCTGCCTCAACCCACCTCCTCAGCTCTAGTGTCATGTGGTGTCTAACATGCAAGTAAAAATTGAGGGGCAGTGTCTCGGCGCACCTCCCCACCGCCCCTCAAGGCCCTAGTGTTGTGTGAAATGTGGTGTTGGGCCCAGGGGAGCAATAAGGGCGTGCCAGGAGTGGGCCCCCCCCGGCACCGGGGCCAGATCCCCGACTGGCCCCAATTAGTCCCCATCCCCGACCCCGCACAGCCGGCAGGGACGGCCAACCGAGGTGTTCAGGGGCGCCACAGGCAGCCCGGCAGCAGGGAACCCTGCCCCCCCCCCCCCCAGGCGCAGACCGGGAGAGACCCACCCCACCACGCCCGATGAGACCCCAGCTAGCAGCCAAGGACGGGACAACCCCAGACCCCCCCGGCAAACGGGGAGCCGGACCAGCCAGGCGGGGTGACCCCCGCCCCCAGGCCACCCCCCAGGCGAGTCAGAGGCTCCCCCCACCGCCCCCCCCAAACCACCCCACAGCGCCCAACGGCAGACAACGACCCGCCCCCACCAGGCAACGGGCCCGGGCAGACCAGGCCCCCCAGCATGCGGGCGACCACCTGCCCGGGAGCCGGAGCAGCGGCCCCAGCAGATAGAGCCCACGCCCCCAAACCCACGCACCCCAGCGCAGCGGCCCAGGCGGAACCCAGAGGCCCCACCCCCCGATCCCCCCCCAGTGCGCCACCCACCTCGTGGGGGCAGAGCCCCCCACCCCCGCACCGCCCCCAACAGGCCAGGCCAGCGGCCACCCAGAGACACTGACCACGTGCCCTCAGCCAAGAGAAACACCAGAGGACCCCAACAACCCAGCCCCCCCACCCCCAGCCCCCAACCCGGGACGGTGACGGCAAGGCCCCACCACCCCTAACGACATTACATTAAAAAATTCATTATTGGAGTCCAACTGTCTTCAAAATCGATCAATTGATTTTTCTTACAGGCAGACATCCTCTCCATGGAAACATAATCCAAGAGTAGATTTTTGAACAGATTTATGTTTAAATTCTCTTTTGACTTCCAGTTCAGAAGGATTGTTTTCTTAGCAATGGTTAGTACTGTGAGAAGCATGCAAGATTTATTCGTGTCCATATTCGTGTTAGTGAGGTTCCCAAGCAGGCAGAGTGAGGGGGAGGGTGGGATGGGATGCCCTAGGTGTGTTGATAAGTCTTCACAAATCCTTTGCCAGAATTCGTTGACCAGTGTGCAATACCAGAAAGCATGCAGGTAATTATCTGGTGCGTCCTTCTTACAAGTTAGGCATATGTCAGTATCTCTGATACCCATCTGGAACATCCTCTGCCCTGTGTAGTGTGTTCTGTGTAAAATTTTGTACTGTAATAGCTGCAGGTTGGGGTTCCGATTCATTCGAAAGGTATTCAAGCAAATTTGCCTCCAGAAGTTAGTGTCTGGATTGATGAGTAAATCCCTTTCCCATTTGTGGGTAGGGAGTGAGAGCGTTGTATCAGATTCTGCTAGATGCACGTAAATCCTAGACAGTAGTTTTTTAGTTGGAGTTATTAAGAAGTTTGCTATTTTAGGTGAAAGCTCCAGATCTAATTGCTTACGGCACCATCTATTATGTATTATTGATTTAAGTTGAAGATATTCTAAGTATTTGTTTTTCTCAATGTTATAAGTTTCTGTAATTTTGTCAAATGATATCATGCAATTGTCTTGGATTATATGTTCGAGGCGCTTGATTCCTTTATTATGCCAAGCCAGGAAGTTTATCTCTTTTTTATTTAACAGGATGTCAGGGTTGTTCCAGATGGGTGTCAGTTTGTATGGGACCACTGAAGTTTGGTTTATTCTAAAAAATTCCCACCAGGCTGTCAGCGATGTGCTGATGTTGATGCTCTTAAAACAGCAATGTCGTTTAAGTATATGACTGATAAATGGCAGGTCCTCGACTCGAATATCATTACAGAAAGTTTGCTCAATATCCAGCCAGTTATGGTCTAAGTTATTTTGCGTAGTCCATTTTAGGACGTGGTCCTGGTCAAGACAATCTCCTGAACTCCAAACTGAATGTCAGAATGGAAAAGAAAGGTGATTTAAGCAATTTTGAGCGTGGCATGGTTGTTGGTGCCAGACGGGCCGGTCTGAGTATTTCACAATCTGCTCAGTTACTGGGATTTTCACGCACAACCATTTCTAGGGTTTACAAAGAATGGTGTGCAAAGGGAAAAACATGCAGTATGCGGCAGTCCTGTGGGCGAAAATGCCTTGTTGATGCTAGAGGTCAGAGGAGAATGGGCCGACTTATTCAACCTGATAGAAGAGCAACTTTGACTGAAATAACCACTCGTTACAACCGAGGTATGCAGCAAAGCATTTGTGAAGCCACAACACACACAACCTTGAGGCGGATGGGCTACAACAGCAGAAGACCCCACCGGGTACCACTCATCTCCACTACAAATAGGAAAAAGAGGCTACAATTTGCACGAGCTCACCAATATTGGACAGTTGAAGACTGGAAAAATGGTCTGATGAGTCTCGATTTCTGTTTAGACATTCAAATGGTAGAGTCAGAATTTGGCGTAAACAGAATGAGAACATGGATCCATCATGCCTTGTTACCATTGTGCAGGCTGGTGGTGGTGGTGTAATGGTGTGGGGGATGTTTTCTTGGCACACTTTAGGCCCCTTAGTGCCAATTGGGCATCGTTTAAATGCCACGGCCTACCTGAGCATTGTTTCTGACCATGTCCATCTCTTTATGACCACCATGTACCCATCCTCTGATGGCTACTTCCAGCAGGATAATGCACCATGTCACAAAGCTCGAATCATTTCAAATTGGTTTCTTGAACATGACAATGAGTTCACTGTACTAAAATGGCCCCCACAGTCACCAGATCTCAACCCAATAGAGCATCTTTGGGATGTGGTGGAACGGGAGCTTCGTGCCCTGGATGTGCATCCCACAAATCTCCATCAACTGCAAGATGCTATCCTATCAATATGGGCCAACATTTCTAAAGAATGCTTTCAGCACCTTGTTGAATCAATGCCACGTAGAATTAAGGCAGTTCTGAAAGCGAAAGGGGGTTAAACACTATATTAGTATGGTGTTCCTAATAATCCTTTAGGTGAGTGTATATCAATCTATTGGCAAGAAAGTAGTTGTAGAAATTGGGAAGCTCCAAACCCCCACAGTTTTTGGATTTCTGTAAAGTTTTTAAACTTATTCGTGGTGGTTTGGATTTCCATAGATATTTTGAAATTAAGGAGTCCAATAATTTAAACCAAGTCCGCGGAGGTTGACTCGGAACCATTGAGAACATGTAGTTAATTTTTGGTAGGATCATCATTTTGATTGTAGCTACTCTTCCCAGAAGTGATGTGGGTAGATTGTTCCACCGTGCAAGGTCATCTTCTATCTTTTTAAGCAGCGGACTGTAATTTAATCGCGTCAGATCTGACATCTTGGCAGAAATGTTAATACCCAGATATCTAATGTTCCCAGATTGAAGTGGGATAGTTGGATTGGACTGGAAGTCACAAGATATTGGAAGAGTAGTCGACTTGTTCCAATTAATAGAGTAATCTGATATGGAGGAGAACTTATCTATGAGTCTTATCGTCTCCGTGAGGGAACCCTGTGTATTTTGAAGAAAAAGTAATACATCATCTGCATAAAGACTAATTTTATGGGTTATACTTGCTGTTTGAATACCTTTGATATTATTATTATTCCGAATTGCTGCTGCCAATGGTTCAATAAATATAGAAAATAGTGATGGAGAAAGTGGACAACCTTGCCTAGTGCCCCTTCTGAGATTGAAGCTTGGGGAGATTTGATCATTCGTTTTTACGCAGGCTTTAGGTGAACTGTATAAAATTTTAATCCAGGTTACGAAGTTCTCACGAAATTCAAATTTTAGTAAGGTTGCCATTAGAAATTTCCAGTTGACCCTGTCAAAAGCCTTTTCTGCGTCCAATGACATGATTATGGCTTCCTTATTTTGAATGTTGCAGTAGTCTATTACGCCAATTTGTCTCCTCATGTTGTTAGTGGACTGTCTGCCTTTAATGAAACCCGTTTGATCTGGATGTATTATATAATGTGTCACTTTTTCAATTCTACTAGCCAGTGCCTTGCTGATGATTTTAAGGTCCGCATTTATAAGTGATATTGGTCGATAGCTAGAGGGGAGAGCAGGAACTTTGTCAGGTTTGAGGAGCAGGTTAATGTCTGCACAATTCATATTTGGAGGGATGCTGCCAGTTTCTTTAATTTCTATAACCATTCTATGGAAAAGTGGTGCTAGCAGAGGCCAAAATGTTTTGTAGAATTCTGCTGGAAATCCATCTGGACCTGGGGCTTTCCCGTTAGGCATACATTGTAGTGCATCATGAAGTTCCACTATTGAGAGAGGTAACTCTAATGCCGTTATTTGTTCATTATTTAATTTTGGTAGGTCGATGTTGTTTAAGAACTCTTCTATTTCAGAATTGGTTGGATTAATATCAGGTGAGTATAATTTTTTATAGAAGTCCCTAAATATCCTATTTATCTCTCCTAGGCTATGAGTTGCCTTCCCATTGGGGTCTGTAACTGAAGAGATAGCTACTTTCTCTTTATTCTGTTTTAGTTGGTTTGCTAAAAATTTACTTGATTTATTACTATGTTCAAAATTGTCCAAGCGTAATCTCTGTATGTAAAACTGAGTTTTTTTGTCTTTTAATTCTTGCAATTTAATTTTATTTTTTCTCAGGTCATTGAGAAGGTGTTTTTCTTGGGAGGCAACATGTGCTGATTCCATAGTTTTAATTTTCTGTTCTAGTTCTGTTTCGAGTGCTTTTTCTTTCTTCTTTTTATGTACTGAATATGAAATTATTCTGCCTCGTATTACAGCCTTTGCTGTCTCCCAGAGAATGCACGCAGAAATACCTGGCAGGTCATTTGTTTCAATAAATGTTGTCCAATCTTTTTTAATAACTTCTAGAAACTCTGAGTCCGTTAGTAATGATGTATTCAGTCTCCACCGTTTAAAAGGTGGTGCACTAACTTTTACAGTGACCGTCATAGTGACAGGTGCGTGGTTACTGATTGTTATAGGGTGAATTTGTGTGTCAGATATATCTTTCATAACTGTATTGCTCGTAAGAAAAAAGTCTATCCGGGAGTAAGAATGATGGACTGGTGAGAAAAACGTGTATTCTCTGAGCGTGGTGTGAAAAGTACGCCATACATCACATAGGCCGAAATCATTCATATATTGTTTTACTGTTTCAGATGACTGGCAAGTACGGTAACTAGCTGCTGTACTACGTCTGTCAGATTCTGGATTAAGTACTAAGTTGAAGTCCCCTCCCAGTATACGTTCTGTGTCTGAGTGTGATGATATTGCAGCAAAAAGGTGGTGGAAGAAGGAGGAGTCATCACTATTTGGACCGTATATATTGGCAATACATATCTCTTTGTTATATGCTGAAATTTTAATAATTAAGAATCTACCTTCTGGGTCTGCGATAGTGTCTTTACAGTTGAAACATATTCTTTTGTTGATTAAAATTGCAACACCTCTTTGCTTTGAATTATAACTAGCTAAGTATATGTGTGGAAATTCTGGTGAATTTAATGTACACTGTCCTGATTTGGCTAAGTGAGTTTCCTGCAGTAGGACAATGTCTGCCTGTAGTGTTGTTAGATATTCTAAGATTTTATGTCTCTTAGCAAATGAGCCAATACCACGCACATTCCAAGTGACAAAGCGGAATGAGTTCATGCTGTCCTAACTTAGACCCCCTGAGTGCAATCTAATGTTAAAATGGACGGTTGTGTGTGTGTGTGTATGAGTATGAATGTGTCAGGATGAATGTGTGTGCAAATGTCAATGTGTGAATGTCTCCATTTGTGCTATTAAGGTGAGGAGATCTGTCTGAGCTTGAGTGGGCATGTGTATATGTGAGTGTATGAATGCATACATGTGTGATGTTAAGATGAGGGGGTGCGTGTATGTTTGAGTGGGCGTCTATGCATGCGAGTGTGTGACTACCTACGTGTCGGTGTGGGTGTATAGTATCTAGTAGACTGCTTCCAGATAAAACATTTTTGAGCGTCAATATCGATATGCAACAATTAACATAACAACCAAATTGACAATGATGGCCATAACAATAACAACAACAACAACACCAACAACAACTGCGACTGTAGTGAGACATTAAACAAGGGGGTTGAGGAACAGTAAGGGATATAAAGTGACACAGCCTTAATAGTCTTTAGACAAAGCCGTCTAGTGTGCGGCGTGCGCTAAAAACCTGTATTAACTGCCAAACTTTAAAGTCAGTTTGTTAAATGCGTGTTACCTTAGTCGGAAGTGGTTTCAGTAGAGCCAAGCAGTGGTGTTCTGGTCGCGAAATAGTTGTCCATTAACATACAGTCTGTCTACTGCGATGACAGCTCGGGCTCCCTCCGCAATTAATTTTTTCCTGAGCTGGAACAGGATTCTGCGACGATCCAGGATTTCTTTGGGAAATTGGTCGTTGACGCTGAAGTCCGTTCCTCTGAGCTCCCTGCCTCGGCTTTTCACCAGCTCCTTTTGCTTGAAATGTTCAAACTTGGCCACGATTGGTCTTGGACGCTGAGCTTCTTTCCTCACCCCTCCTATGTGGTGGACCCGATGAAACGTGATGTTGTTGACGGTGTCCCGAGGAAGTTTAAGTTCTTGTTGCATGAAGTTTCTGATGGTAGCTTCTGCGTCTTCCTCTGCGCGCTCCGGAATTCCGGCGAACACTAAATTGTCCCGCATACTTCTTGCTTGAATATCAAGCAGGGACTCTTTCATGCGCTTATTTTCTGTGGAGAGTTTCGCCATACCTTCCGTGAGGGATGTTACGGAGTCTCTGAGAATCTTGTTTTCAGATGCTAGCGATTCAACCTGTTGTTGACTGTACTCCAGAGATTCCCGTAATGCTTGAAATTGCTTGTGTAGGATTTCTACAAGTGCCAGTCGGGCGTCAAAACTGGAAAGTTTGTTATTAATGGACCCTAGGATATCTCCGTATTCCTTATCCGGTGATGAAGGGCTGCTTGAGGGGCTGTTTGAGGTACAGTCCGAGCGTGTTCTCTTCGTGGACGGAGTCGCTTGGTTCTTCTTCATGATGAGTCGTTCGTAACACTCGTCCACGTAATCCTGTAAATCTTCCAAGGTTTCTTCGTCCAGGATGTAAATGAGTGAACTTATTTATCCGATAAAGTACTATAAATACTATTATTAATATTTTGGCTTGGTTAAGTTGGCTATCGAAGTAAGTTTTGTTTGTTTTTTTTTTTAGTAGGATGCTGCCATGTTGGATTACGCACAGCTCTCGCGAGATCTCACAGCATTACCGCCTCATTATCTCTGTTCATGATATAGATGATGTACTCTTAGAAGGTAGTCCAGTTAAGAATAGTGTAAAATATTTAGGAATTCATATCACAAGAAATTTAATTTGTAGACATAATTTAAACTTTTCTGATAAAATTATTAAAACTAAATATATTTTTAACAACTGGCTTCAAAGGGATCTCTCTTTATACGGTCGTGTTCTTTTGTCTAAGGTTGTAGGGCTTTCTCATTTTGTATATTCTGCTCTTTCTTTATTTGTCAGCGATAAAACTATAAAAGAAATTAATAAACTATTTTTAGATTTTGTTTGGAAAAATAGGCCCTACAAATTAAAAAGAGAAGTGCTTGCTACCTCTAAGAGCGAAGGTGGTCAGGATTTTTTGGATTTTGCTGATACAGTGAATACGTTTAAAGTAAATTGGCTGAAGCGATGCCTTAAAAATCCAATGTCCGTATGGTTTTTTATTCCAAATAAGATCTTTGACCAACTTGGTGGCTTACCTTTTTTATTAAAATGCAATTTCCTTCCCAGTAAATTACCTATTTCCTTATCCAATTTTCATCAGCAATGCCTTCTTTCATGGAAACTGTGTTTTATTCACAGCTTCTCCCCCCACAAAGTTATAATTTGGAATAATGCAGATATAACTGTCAGAAATAGGTCTCTTTTTTTCCATAGATGGTTTAATAACAACTTTAATTGTATTCTATCTGTGTTTGACGATTCCGGTAACATCTTATCTTATGAACAATTTATGAATCTTCATAATTTTCCAGTCCCACCAAAGGAATATAATACCTTAATGAAAGCTATACCGACTGGCTTAATTCAGTTGACTAAAAATTACCTTAAATTTAATGAGGGCAATATTGTTTATCCATCTTTACGCTTGGATGGAATTAATATTTTAGATCGAAAATGTAATAATAAACATATTCGCAAGATTTTTCAGTCAAAAAGAAAAATTACTCCAAGAGGGAAGTTTTACTGGGGTTCATTTATAACAAATGTAAATTGGAGAAAGGCCTGGCTGTTACCAAATAAGTTTTGTATCTCTAACAAAGTTAAGGAGATTCACTTTAAAATTCTTCATAAAATTTATCCAGTTAATTCGACCATTTCGAGATATTCTGATGTTGGTGAGTCTTGCTCTTTTTGTGGAATTGTGGAGGAAACTGCTGCTCACCTGTTTTTTGATTGTGCTATTACTAAAAAATTATGGATTTACTTAAGTGTTTATGTTTCTAACCTTACAAATGTGACCCATACCTTTGAGCTCAAGGATATTATATTTTATTATGAAAACCCAAAGCTATCATCTGCTGAATTTGTTGTTAATTTTATCATATTGAATGCAAAATTTTTTATTCATAAACAAAAATGGCGTAAATCTCCTGTATCTTTCACCCTCTTCCTTGCTGAATTTAACCATCTTGTTTCCTCTCTTAGACTTACGAATAACAAAAAAAGTGTACAGTTTTTGGTGTATTTTGACAAATTTTCTGAGAGGATGTAACTTTATGTAATATTTTATTTACTTATTTTTCTTCTCTCTGCACTTAACTGTATGGATATTAATCTGTTAAATGCAAACCAAAGACCTTTGTTTGTTTGTCTTTCTGTATGATTGTACATTGTACAACTATATCAATGTCTTTCTTCCCTGTTCTTGTATGTTCTGATTCTTGCATTAAAAAAAAAAAAAACGTGTGTAGTCTACAGTGAAGATGGCAGACAATCAAGAGCTGCCCGAACCAAGCACCAGCGAGGACGGTAGCCAGGATGACCAGCCGGCTCTTGTACGTCCCTGGCTGTACCTGGCAGAATTTTTTTAAAAGGTTGGATGCAAAAACAACTCATAATGAATGCACTGCAAGCTCTGCGCACCCAAGTACAACGAAGTAATGGCATTCAAAAACTCGCCGTCTAATTTAAAAAAACATATTGAGGTAAGCTGAAAGTTTCTTATTATCAGTCGATTATTGACAAAATATTGTAGTAAGCTAGTGACGTACTAATGGGAAATTTGCAAAGTTTGCTATAGCTAGGTTTGGGCTGGGCGATAAAACGATAACGATAATTATCGCGATATAATTTCCTTCAATACCGATATGCCAAATGCTCAATAAAAGTTCGATATGATTAGGTCACAACATGCTGCTAACAACACGTGTTGCATCACAAAATGAGGTATCTTACTTTTGTGACTACTTGTCAGGACACCGGCAGTGGACCACAAGCAAAAATACAAATGAAAGTGGGGGAATTATTTAACAAATAATAGAATGCAATGGGGCAGGTAGTTAGACAACAGACAAAACCATCAAACCAACAGTAACTCACCGGGAGAGCAAACAAGTACAAAGCAACCCGTTAAATAAGGGTAATCCAGCGAAGTCCAAAAGGAAAATCCACAGTAAAATTCAGTCCACGAGAAATCCCCACAGTGATAATCCGCAGAGAATTAAGAAAAGATAGGAAGAATGCCAGCTGCGGCATTTTTCAGCTATGACTAAAATAAACTACTCATCCCCTGACTTGCGAAATGCCGTTTGGTAAGCGTGGCGGGTTTGGTTTCCTTTTCGGCATGCTTTGAGCCCTTTTTTGAACAGAGCCCTCCATCTCGTGGGGTCAGAAAATATAGCAAATTGTTCCGGAAGCGTCATTTTGGCCATCAGTGCCATTTGGTAAGTGTTTGTTATGTTCTGATGATAAAGGAAAGTTTCTAACTGCGAATAACCATCTGATTTATTCAATTTTAACTCTTGGGTAGAAATCAGCCTTTAAACTGGAGAGAAATAATGACTTGACATTTATCGAGATAAAGGCTAGGTACATGCCAAGACATGCCGTGGTTTGCTTGCTTTCAGTAGGATATGATTTAACATTGCAAGTTCGTTTGGTGGGCTTTGTGTGAGATTTGAAATTTGACTTGAAATGTTATCTGAGCTTATATTATTGCTATATGCAATATTTATAAGTTAAATGTGCAAAGCTATAGTCTACAGCTGGTTCATAAAACATGTACTAAGGATAGGCATGATGCTGTGTATGAGAGTGTGCTCCTGTGTGGGGCAGGCCCTATGGGTCCTTGTAAAGATGTAATAGGCCCAACTACCAACTATTAACCAAATGCAGTTTAAAATGAATTAGTCGGACTATCTCATCAATAATGCTACTTTTCAGCCATGTCAGCATCTGCTTGTGGTCCTAAAACAGCTTTAAGTGGCAATATTCTGGTCTGCTCAACATAATTGCATAGACCAGTGAAATTGCTCTCTAACTTGTAGTCTGACCTTCATTCAATATGACATTTAATACAGTGCAAGTCCTAGATAGTCTGAGCTTGTGGTTTGAGAGAAATAATATGAATATCAATCTGTGCCTGTGCATTCATTTTTTCCACAGAAGAAACACCACACTCGTCTAGAGAGGTACACGCAACTTACTTCAGTAGCCTTCAAAAGGAAGTCATCCACTAAAGGTTCTTTGGCCTCAACTTCCAAACAAACCAAGCTGTGGGAGACTCAAAGAATGTCCCAGGCAAGTGTGGATAAAGTAGTCCTCAAATTCATTGTCCAAGGCTTGCACCCGCCACACATTGTTCAGCAACAGGGCTTCATTGATCTTGTGCAACATCTTCAGCCAAATACAAATGTCATGACGCGCAATACTGTCGTAAACAAAGTCACAAAGGCCTCTGTTGAAATGAAAATAAAACTGAAAGCTGCCCTTTCTGAAATTGAGTTCATAGCAACAACAACAGGCAGCTGGATGGCACACCGTCACGGTTTCATTGGTGTCACTGCACACTGGTTTAACCCCCAGACCTTGCAGAGATCCAGTGCTGCCCTGGCATGCAAGCAACTTAAAGGGTCTCATACCTTTTCTGCTCTGGCTGGTGCCCTTAATGATATTCACACAGATTTCAATATCAGAGAGAAGATTGTTCGCACTACAACTGACAATGGATCAAATTTCCTGAAAGCCTTCAGAGTTTATGGGCAGACTGATGAGGACAACAATCCTGAACCTGTAGGAGAGGGTGATGGAAAAGAAGATGATGATTACGATGAAGAAGAGGAAAGCATTGAGGGTGTTGAATTTTTTGATGCTGGAGCCCTGTTGGACAAAGATGACTACTAGGAATACCAGCTACCCAAACACCACCGCTGCACCTGCCACCTCCTCAATTTAGTGTCCACAGTTGATGCTTCAAAAGCAGAGGTCAACCCATTGTACAAGCATGTGTCAAGGTCCACATTTGCCAAATGCTCTAGCCTGTGGAACAAAAGTTCTAGATCAACCACCGCATCTGAAGTAATTGAAGACCACTACAAACTCCAACTCATAAGGCCTGTTCCTACAAGGTGGAATTCACTCTGCTCAGCCGTAGAAAGAATAGTGAGAATAACAAGAGAACAAGGTGAAGGAGCCCTTGCAGCTAGCTACACCTAAGTATTTGTTTTTCTGCCTTTCAGTTAATGAAATGATTAACAATAGATTAAGTCATAGTTTTATGCTTTGAATGCTGTAGAACACATATATACACTTTGCCAATATGCAGTCCCCATATTTAGGATGTGATTTGTAGCAACACAACTACATCTCTAAAAGTCTCATATGACAATATTTTTCCTTTTTAATTATCAGTTCCTCCAGTTGAAGGTGCTACATCAAGTAGGCTGAATGTTCCATGTTGTGTTTTTCTTTTCTTCTTTGTACAGGTTTACTCCAGTGGAACTTGCATTTCTTGCAGAATATGCTAAGACAATGAGCCCTGTTGCAAAGGCACTTGATCTTCTTCAGGGAGAAACCAGTGTGCAGATGCGATGGTTGGTCCCCACCATAACTCTGCTAAGGACAAAGCTCCAGCAACTTCACATTGCCTCCAAGTTTTGTGAGCCTTTGATTGCTTTTTCAGGCCTTGAAAAACGCTTCGGAAAGATGCTTGCTGATCCAGAGCTGATAGCCGCAGCCATTCTAGTTCCCAAATTTAAGACCTGCTGGACAAGTGACGAAAATATCCTCAAACTTGGTAAGTGTCTCACTTCTCAACTTCCCCTTAATACGTGTAATTTCTATGGAGACAGTGAAATGAGTTTGAAATGACATTTAATGACACGCGCACACACAACACTATCCAATACACAATCACAATACTGTCATATAATCTAAATTGTCCTGATTTGTTTAAATCCACAGGCCTTAACTATATCAGATGGCACTTGGAATGTCCGGCTGAGAATCACATCAGTGAGGGCTCCCAGTCATCTGAGGAAGAGGACTTCTTTTCCTCCTTAAAGAAGACCAGCCCTGTTGAAACGACCCAGCAGTTGGATGCATACCTGTGGTGCCCAGGAGACACAGTAGAGGTACTGAAGTTCTTCCCAGCTGTGTGCCAGCTATCACTTAAGCTTAATACGGCACTCCCTGCCTCGGCGGCCTGTGAAAGACTGTTTAGTGTTGTGATCTTCAGGCCAAGAAGAGCATGCGTTGGCTCAAAGAACTTTGAGGACCAGGTACTTTTGCGCCTGAACAAAGCCTATTGGTAACACTTTGTTGCATTTGACGGCTTTACTGATGTAGATCCTAATGTAGAAAGTGTTTGTTACATCCTCTAGGTAAATTTGACATTGTTGTGATTAGCTATAGAATTGAGCATAGTACATACCAGGAAGGTATCAATCAGGATTGAGTTTTATTTTTATTTTTTGATTAATCACTTGTATTAATCATTCATTTTAACAACACTAATGTCTTCTGTATATAGACAACTATACAAGGGCAATTGTTACTAAGCCTGCCCTGGGTACACCAATTTTCTTGTCCAGTTTTGTTATCTGATATCCGTTGCCCTAAAGGATTCCTGCAGCTAAGCTTGGATGTACATTTACATTCCAATAAAGGTTATTGATAACATGCCACAGAAGTTTGACTTTTTGCACCATTACTATACTTATAGGCAACTACTCATCATATCTTCCGCTCCGTGAAACGCATGTTAATGCTCAGTAGATTCAAGATTCAAGATTCAAAGCGTTTATTATCATATGTACAGAAAAAGTAGTATTTCTCAGTACAATGAAATTCTTACTTTGCTGTCCACTCACAAATGCCAGGTTAAATTAAATTACAAGTACAAAGAGCATACTTGAGAAAAATAGTGCAAAAAGAGCTTAAAGTGCAAAGTGACCTGTTGTGCAAATGAGGTAGGTCATGATATGCAAAGTGATCTGTTATGTAAATGAGGTAGGTCGTCTATTTAGGAGTCTGATTGTAGTGGGGAAGAAAGAGTTGTTTAGCCGGGATGTTCTAGATTTCACACTTCTGAACCTTCGTCCCGAGGGCAGGAGTGTGAACAGTCCGTGTTGGGGGTGTGTCGGGTCTTTGAGGATGGAGGCAGCTCTCCTCAGTGCTCTGCGATGGTAAATGCTCTGCAAAGAGGGCAGTGGAGTCCTAATGATCTTCTCCGCAGTTGTTATCACTCTCTGCAGGCGTTTGTGGTCCATAGCAGTTGTGCTGCCATACCATGCGGTGATACAGCTGGTCAGTGTGCTCTCCACAATGCAGCTGTAGAAATTGCTGAGGATCTTGCGTGACATGCCAAACTTCCTCAGCCTCCTCAGGAAATACAGCCGCTGTTGAGCTTTCTTGACCAGCTGTGTGGTGTTCAGTGTCCAGGTGAGGTCCTCACAGATGTAGATGCCCAGGTATTTAAAGCTGCTCACCCTCTCCACTTCAAGCTCCCGGATAAACAGTGGCAGGCGGGGGCTCCTCGTCTTCCCCATGTCCACTATCATTTCCTTTGTTTTGTCAGTGTTGAGGGTGAGGTTATTGTCCTCACACCATGATACCAGGCCGGCCACCTCTCTCCTGTAAGCCGTTTCGTCCCCTCCAGTGATGCGACCGATCACTGCAGTGTCATCCGCGAACTTCAGGATGATGTTGTCCTTACTGGTGGCGACACAGTCGTGGGTGAACAGGGTGTAGAGGATGGGGCTGAGGACACAGCCCTGCGGGACGCCAGTGTTTGTAATAATGCTGGCTGAAGTCCTGTTGCCAATCCTGACAGATTGAGGTCTGCCAGTCAAAAAGTCCTGTAGCCAGTCACAGAGGGTGGGGTGCAGGCCGAGCGTGGTCAGTTTGTGGGTGAGTTTGTGGGGTATGACTGTGTTAAAGGCAGAGCTGTAATCAACAAAAAGTACCCTAATGTAGGAGTCTTTGTTTTCCAGGTGGGAGAGGAAGTAATGAAGGACAGCAGCGATAGCGTCTGATATGGACCTATTAGGCTGGTAGGCATACTGCAGAGGGTCCAGAGTGTCTGGGATGTTGCTCTGGATGTAGGCCAGCACCACTCTCTCAAAACATTTTGCAATGATAGGAGTGAGTGCAACTGGTCTATAGTCATTTAGGCAAGTGGCTGGGCTTTTCTTGGGGAGGGGGACAATGGTTGTTGTCTTGAAGCATGTGGGAACGGTGCTCTGGCTGAGGGAAAGATTAAAAATGGAGGTGAGAACATCAGCCAGCTCATTAACACATGCTTTAAGGGCCCGTCCAGGAATGTTGTCTGGTCCTGTTGCTTTGCGGGGGTTGATTCTCCTCAGGGCTCTGCATACTTGGTCTGTTGTAAGTACTGGGGGGGAGGATTGGGTGATCTGGAGGTTCTGGGAGGTCTGGTTCCGAAGAGTCTGAGAAGTCTGGCAGGTCTTGGAGGTCTCAAAACGAGTATAGAACACATTGAGGTCATCCAGCAGGCTGCCTGCAGAACTGATGGTGCTGGTAGTGGCCTTATACTCTGTGATGTGCTGCAGGCCTTGCCACATCCTCCCGGGGTCAGCAGAAGAGTAGAAGCCATCCAGCTTCTCTCTGTACTGCCTCTTAGCCTCTGTGATTGCTTTCCGCAGTCTGTACTTCGCAGCTTTGTACTCCGTCTCATTGCCTGATCTGAATGCAAGAGAGCGAGCGCGCAGCATACGTCGTACCTGACTGTTAATCCAGGGCTTCTGATTGGGGAACTTCCTCACTTGTGTGGTGGGCACGATATTGTCAACACAAAAGCTGATGTACCCAGTCACGCACTCAGCATAGTCCTGTATGTTAATAGAACAGTCCTCCATAGTGGCTGCAGTTTCAAACACATCCCAGTCTGTCTGGGCAAAACAGTCCTGCAGGATGCTCTCAGTCTCTGAGCTCCAGCGTGTAACAGGTTTGATGACAGGGTTTGATTGTTTCAGCTTCTGTCTGTAAGCTGGGTACATAAACAGAGAGATGTGGTCTGACTGTCCAAAGGGGGGGCGCTGTACAGCCCTGTATGAACCGCGTATGTTACTGTAGACGTGGTCTAAGGTGTTCTTGTCCCGTGTGGGAATGTCCACATGTTGGTAGTATTTTGGAAGTACAGTCCGTAAGTTGCACTTATTAAAGTCACCAGCGACGATAAAAGCAGCGTCTAAATGAGTTGACTCTAACGAGCTGATGACGTCGTGGAGTTTGCCGAGTGCCGCTGTGCAGTTAGCTCGCGGCTGGATGTAAACAATGCCCAAAAACACAGCCGAGAGCTCCCGTGGCAGATAATAGGGGCGGCATTTCAGCATTAAAAGCTCCAAGTCTGGCGAACAGTACTTGTGGACAGTCTGTACATTTACACACCACGAGTTGTTAATAAATGCACACACACCTCCCCCGATAGCCTTACCGGAGGCTGCAGTGCGATCTCCCCGGTGTACTGAGTGTGTTTGTAGCTGAACGGCGCATTCCGGAACTTTGTCTGAAAGCCAGGTCTCAGTGAAAATAAGAGCGCAACATTCTCTTATTTCCCGTTGCGTTGTGATCCTGGCTCGTAGTTCGTCCAGTTTGTTTTCCAGGGACCGCACGTTGGCCAGTAAGAGGCTGGGTAGCGGTGGTCGGCTAGCCCGAGCCTTTAGCCTAGCATGTAGCCCCCCCCTCTTGCCTCGCTTGCGTCGCCGTCTCCGAAGCGCTCTCCTGGGGTCAGCCGGCTCGCCAGGACTCGACGCCTCGGGGTATACCCGGGAGTGGGGGTGGCGGTGGTGACGATGAAGCTCCGGTGGTATGAAAACAGTAAAGTCCAGATCATTGTGTGAGTTACCGATGTCCAGTAGTGCCTGTCTTGTGTAAGTTACCAGTGCACAACATTAGTACAGTACAGTATTACACGTACTATTATTATTAATACTATGTAGTATTAGTACAGTATTACACGTACATTAGTACAGTAGTACACGTATATGGTTCTTTAATATATAAATGCGCTCATTTTCAATGGGCATATATGCAGCTGAAACAGTTAGCCTAGTGCATCCCAAATTTTTCAACATTATCATTTTAATATATTATAGTAATTATGGCCTTTATAAAAATGTTTTTTTTAAAGCTTTTGTCCTTAATGGCATTTTTTTACCCCTTACATTTACTTTTAAGTAGTTTTGAAACTAGTACTTTTACACTTTCACTTGAGTAAAAAGCTAGAGTTGATACTTCAACTTCTACAAAAGTTTTTTTAAACCCTAGTAATTATACTTCTACCTGAGTAATGAAGGTGATTACTTTTGACACCTCTGACAGGGAGTGCCTTTGAATGGGGATATCAAGGGATGATCAATAATTGTTTTAATTAGCTTTCACTGTCGCTGTCTCTCTTAACAGTCTTTCTGATTCGAAACACCTGTCTCGAGATCGCGAGCTTCCCGCTGCACTCAAACGCCCAGCACGTGTCCCATCCATCCATCAAGCTTCTGTACCCTCGTGTTCTATTCAGGGTCACTATCACAGAAGCTACGGCACAGGGCAGGGAATGTGTCCCCAGTGACCACACAAAACAAATGACAGGGCCAGAACACTCTCTATGACGGGATTGTTTTCCAACCCACAGCCAAAATGAGGCACACAGCTTTAGATGATGATGATGATAATAATAATAATAATAATAATACACTATTATTATCGATAATCAATAATAATCATTATTATTATTGATGTTGCTGTTGATAATAATAAATTATTAATTTCATGAATCACTAATAATTAATAATAATTACTTGCCTTGGTGAAGGTGTGCAGTTCTAATTAAAAAGGGGCTGTCAAACAAAACTGCTGCAGGCCTTGCATGGGCTTACTCACAGGGGGGCTGTGTGGGTTTTCTGTGGGCCAGCCCACTGTGGGGGGCCCCAAAGGGCAAAACTGCTGCGAGCCCCACGTGGGCTAACCCGCATGGGTCCCACGTGGGATTAGTGTGGGTTTGCCCTGCCCACACTGACCCACAGTAAACCCACACCTGCCCATGCGGGGCCCAAATGGGCATGTTTGCTGGGAAACTTTCAAAGTAGACAGTGATTAAAATATAAATATACACTACTCACAATAAGTTAGGGATATTGTTATTTACATGAGTGCTTTTCCTATTTGCTCTGAATTTTAATGAAATAAGTAAAAGTTCCCTTTGATATTACTAATACTATTATTACCCCAAAAATTTAGACAATAACAGGGATAGCCCCAAATAACAAAAATTGACAATGTCAGTAGTGGGTGTTTCCACCATTTGCCGCAATGACAGCTTGACAGCGACGTCTCATGCTCCTCACTAGCTTCATGATGTTGTTCTGAGGCAATGCGTTCCACTTTTCCACAAGTGCTACACGCAGTTCTGCCAGGTCACGTGGGGGTGGGGTACGATCATCCAGTCTCTGCTTCAACTGGTCCCAGACGTGCTCTATGGGGTTCAGGTCAGGGGACATTGATGGCCATACCATATGAGGCACTCCAACCTCCTGAAGTCGAGCTGTGACAATTCTGCCACAATGTGGTGGAGCATTATCATCCATGAACAGAAAGTTCGGGGTGTGCTGGTGGAATTGGGGGATGATGATGGGTTCTATGATGTCTCTGAGGTAAGAACGTGCAGTGACTGAGCCATGTACAATAACCAAATCTGTTTTGCGCTGACTGGTGATGCCTGCCCAGACTGTTGCACCTCCTCCACCAAAGCAAACCCTGGGGACCATGTTGACCTCAGCGTATCGCTCACCTCGCCTTCTCCAGCAACACTGTGCAAGGTGACCCGACACTCATCAGTGAACAGGACGGTAGACCACTGCTGCATTGTCCAGGTCAAATGGTCTTGTGCCCACTGCAAACGTTCACGGTGGTGTCTTGGTGTCAGTGGAGTCACCTGCAACGGTCGTCTGGCATTCAAGCCAAAGCGGTGGAGTCTGTTGCAAATGGTTTGTCTGGAAACCCTAGTTCCCCTCGCATCTCGTAAACGGGCCTGCAGCTGTGTGGCAGTTGCATGACGATGTCTGAGTGCATAGGTCCTTAGGTACTGGTCATAGTTGCGGTCTGTCACTCGTGGGGCTCCACTCCTGGGTCTGTCATGAACTCTGCCAGTAGTTCTGTGTCTTGATGCAAGTCTGCTGATGACACTTTGAGACACACCAAGTTCACGAGCAACATCTGACCGCCTGCCACCGACCCGAAGGCGCGCCATGGCCAGGTGGCGCTGCTCGTCCATTAAGTGACGTCGTGTGTTCATGGCTGTTTGAATGATGAACTTGGAATGACTTACTGACAATACCAGCTTTTTATACCCACAGAACGTTGAAATTGATGCCACATTGAAAAGGGTTTGGTATTGGCCCCAATTTAAGGCACACCTGTACACAGAGACCATTACATGGAAAACACAAAATGAGGTGTGTTTATCACCCCAATACAATTGCCTCCCTATCCCAAAAATGTCTGAAGTGAAACAAACACCGTATGTATGACATCCACTAAGTCTCTCACAATATCCCTAACTTATTGTGAGTAGTGTATCTTCCTGTTCATATTATTTTAACAGATTTTTTTTCCAATTAGTCATTGCATTTTGTCACGCCCCGCTCCGTCCGATCCTAATGTGTGCCATGCCCACCTCGTTACCTCGTGTTCAGCCCTGATTGTGATCACCTGTGTCCTGTTATGTCTGGCTAGTCTTTTGTATTTAGTCCGTGTCTCAGTTAGTTTCCCCAGATCCGTCATTGTAGTGTCATGTGTTGTTCCTGGTTTCCTCGTCCTATCGTCTGAATAAACCCCTGTTACTCGTCCATCTGCCTGCTCTCGCCTGCTTCCACGGCTCGCTTGCCCCGCACCTTGACAGAATGACGGATCTCCCGAAAGACGCACCGCAGCAGGACGTAGACTTCTGCTGCACGAGGTGACGTATTGGCGAGAGTTGCCGGAGATCCAGGAGGACCCGGGCTTATACGCCCTGGCAGACCGGAGCTGGAACCTCTCGTTGGAGGTTACCCCACGCACCGAGGAGCGCAATATAGCGGAAGTGCGCTCCCTCCTGAAACAGCTCATTAGCCGGGTAAGGGAGAAGCGGCTCCAGCCGCTCGCCTGTGCCGATGCGACTCCGCCCCCACCTACCGGTTCCGGACAGCGAAAAAAGAAGAGGCGAAGAGGAAAGGGAGAAGAAGCCGCCCCGACTCTCTTCCTGGGGGCCTGCTCTCTGCTCCCCGCCTGGGATGACCCCGCCGCTACCCGCCTGACCAGCCCCCACCCGGAGAAGCCACCTCCGATGGAGGCGTATCACTACCGGCCGGCGCGCCTGGGTCAAGGCGGGATACGCACTGTTAGGGACGCCATTCCCCGGGTCCCGGGAGCCCTTAAAGGGGCAGCGCCTAGTCGCTCGGCGCCCCTCCTGACGCCCGTGCCGGACCTGCCTGTTCCGGACCTGCCGGCCACGCCGCCTGCTGGGAGTGTGTAACCTTCCAAATTATTATTTTTTTTTGGAAATTCAATCATTAAAGTATTCTACAGTTAAAATACTTATTAATCAGTGCTGACATTTTTGTTATAGAGGATGCATCTTTCCAATTAACCCCTTGGGGTCGGCGGTCCCGCCGGCGGGATCTGACAGAAATTTCGCAAAACCGTTTAAATAACTCCGCGAGCTTTTGTCATATACACATTTTAAAATTACTCGCAGAAACCTTGGACGGTCTACTTTTCAAATATATATATATATATATATATATATAGGTAGAAACTAAATATATTTTTACAGCTTCGTGATACGAATTGAAAGAACAAGAGTGACTGACTTAAGCGTCTGCGTCTCGAAGCGGCTCTGATCGCCCAACCACTTGCAAATCGCGCTATTCGCATGATAATAATGTGAAGTAGAGTTGTGACGTTCGCGAACGAACCGATTCTTTTGAACGGCTCATAAACATGAACGATGGGAGCCGAGTCGCGGCTGGAGGGGAACCGTTCTTTCTGTCGTTCTTTTTTTCCTATGCGTGTTTCACACAGATGCACACAAATTAGCTCCTCCGCGAGACAGAACAGTTATAGGGGGAGGGGCGCACCCAGCGCAGGGGTGCTACTGCCTAACAGCATGATGATAGTTGTGCACGCATCCTTCACTTCCACATTGTGTGGAAGTGTTTGTAGTAAAAGCTGTTTTGCACAGAAATTCATTGCAGCCGGCTTTGTTTTTGATGTTTATTTGTGAGTAGGTATTGTATGAATAACATAAGTCAACGTAGCTTTACACATACACACACTTTGTACTAAAGGTAAATCCAAAATAGTGATGTCACTGTCTAAGCAGAGGGATGTTGTGCAACCATATGGAATATAGTACACACATGACAAATGAGGTAATAATCAATATTTCAGAATAATTCAAACTCAGATATTGGTGTGTGATATCTGAGTTTTAATTATTTGACTACAAATCTCACCTCATCATTCCTCCCAGTGATTATTTCCAGGATAAACTGAGATGCCCCCAAGCTGGCTTCTTAAAACTGACTAAATATTTAAAAAGAGCCAAAAGAGCCGTTCTTTTGAACGGCTCTTTGAAAGGAACGGATCGCCAAGATCCGGATCCCCTCAAAGAGCCATAAATCCCATCACTAATGTGAAGCCGTTTGTTAAAGTTCCTTGTATTGTATGTTGCATGTTTCCGTGAGGGGCAATATTGGTTGCGCCCTCTGAAAAGGAGGGGCTGATGACGTAGACGCGGGAGAGGGTCAGAGAGTCGGAGAGTTGGTAGCGGACAGCGAGGACGGTGGTTGTTCTCTTCCCCAGCTCTAGGCTCCCGCTCAATAAAAACTATTAGCCGTCGATATATTTCCAAGTCCATCGTCTTTATTAACATCCACCCACTGGCAGCTACAACTCCCCGCCTTACAATAACATGATAATCCGACAGTTAGTATTGGGTAAAGAAATATGTGAATACGCCCATTGTGACCGAAATAAACAAGAGCACATGTCTGGGTAGTGTTTACACTGATCGGCTACAATATAGCACACGGATACGTCTCTGCCGCTGAAGCTTTGCGCCAGTGTTGCCACTTTCAGCAGCGAAGTTCATACCTGCGTTCATGGCTCAGTGGGCTAAGCCTGTGTGCCTGCAATCACGTGGTCGCCGATTCAAACGCAGCGTATTTAGAACGTGAATAGCGATCTTCCGCTGAGAGCGGTCCTAAACGCTCGCAATACAAGTAAAACAAAGAAAGGTGACACGATTTGCTTTTTTGCCTATTTAACCTAATTTTAAAAACTTTAATACTTCTGACAATGGAAGTTTTGAAAAGAAGACAGATAACGGATTTAGTCAGTGTTTTTTTCATGATTTTACATAATGATTTCAGCGAGATATGAACTGAAATACACGAGAAAGATACGCGGTCGACGATGCTCTCGTCCCCAGAGCGTTAACCCTCAGAACCCAACAAACGCAAAATATGTAGATTTTCGCACCCATTAATCTTAGGCTCGTAACTTTGGATAGGTATAACACACAGACATGAATCACATATTGTTGGGATCGTGAGAACTTTATTGTGCACTAAGGTATTCCAGAGTAATCGTGTGCACAATGAGGCATATATTTTCTAACATTTTCCACCAAAATGCACCCCGAATAATCCATGAAACACCAATATTATTCACATGGAAAACAAAGCGCAGATTTGGTTCCGCAGTGATCAATGACCTACCCTTCTAGAGCAAAAATACTTTACTTTACTTTATAATTAATTTATTATAAGCCTATAAATAAAGGGATAGGAAAACACTCAAAAATTGGTTGGAGTTCTATTAGAAATAACATCTAAATGCAGCATTCTATTTATTAGGAAGACAATTACTTGATATTTTCATAATATTTGTTGACAAAAGTTTCTATATGCATGTTTGATATCAAGCTCCATCAAAACAGTTGAAATAGAACTCATCCATCATATAATTGAAACACCTCCAACATGCACACTGTGGCATGCTACATTGATGGTTTGTTGTTTGAAGCTAAAATGCTGACTAAAAGTTTCATTCTCAAATTTAACTTTACCAATCATAGCATATATAGGCAGAAAAACGATAGCAATAAACATTCAGCAGTCGACTCTAAAACTGTTATGTCTGTGTTTATTCAGTGGATCATAAACCAAACAATGCTTTTCTATTTCAATTTCTTTGAAATATTATAAAGTAATATCAATGCATTGCTGTCTATCAGATGACTTCAACAAGTTACTAAATGGATGCAAAAGTTATTCTTTTCCGCCTGGCACTAACCATGTATTACTTCACAATACTAAGACATAGAAAGATCCCCAGTGAAACCCCTGCATTCCCACATCATAGAGACTCTAATCTCAACATTTTTATTTGTAGTCCTTGCAAATGTTTTATATTAGATGAGACTAAATTTTTTTTTAAATTTTTTAAAATTTCAATAGGCTCAAGTAGTTTTTTCCTCATAAAAAGGATTATATCAAAACTGTGTCAACATTTATACATCAAATCCTGACATATTTGAATATCCCAGAATGTGCTGAAAACAAAAGCATAAAGCACATGTGGCTAATTCATGCATATACCATGTAATCAGCCTAAAATCCAATCAAAAACACTTAAGAATGAATAGGGTTGAAAGGGTTAAGAAAATGCAGTCTCCGAGGACTTTGTAGAGATTTACTGTTCAAAAGCTAATAACTAACACCTTTTACTGGCAGCTTGGCGTTGCTTCAGAATCATTTAACATGGACCGGAAAACTGGCGAGTAAGTAGTGAAATTCAGCCTTGCGGCAAACAAGGCGTTTATCAAAATACCGTGTTTGAATTTTGTGCAGAACAATTGAAATTACCTTGACTTACTAGCTATATTAAAATTATGTTATTTGTAGCTGTGATTTAATGGTCCTTCAATCATGATCCCCAAATAGGCGCTATCGTTGCAGTTTTAAGATCACACAACACAAAACCAAAGCACTGAGATCTTTCCATTTTACTGCAAGTTACCCACAATACACACTTAGTATAAAATGTACGTTCATATCATAGCACCGGTAGGGTGCATGTCCCAGCATGCCCCACGTGCAGTTGTAAGTAGCTCTTGTTGTGTTGTTGTTAATGTTTACATTTGCTTATTGTCGCATGTGTGTTTGCCCATGTCTTGTGTGTACCCGGTCTGACCCCCGTGTGTATTTAGCTTACGTAAATCTCCCACCGTGTATGCATCTTACAGTTCAGCGTTTGAAAACCTTGTGTTTACTGTGTGTTTTCGGTTCGGTGCTCGTTGGGCGCCTGATATAGTCCTTTTAAGGGCTGCCAATAAAGAGTGTGTTCTCCCTGTGATGTTTCGGTCTACCCAATGCCACACTGGTGTCAGAAGTGGGATTCCGGAAGCGCACAATTGGTGCGGCTAGAGCGGGTGCTCATCATGATCATCTGGCAAGCTTGCTCCAGCTTTGGGGCCCTTGAGGTGGCAGAGAAGCGATGGCACCCCACGAGGGACGGGAAGCTCGTCTGCTGGTGCTACACGAGAAGAGGGCACCGGGCTCGCTACTGCCCGGTAGCTCATACCAGAGCCTCTGGCAGGCAAGCAGGGCGAGCACCATGGTAGATTCTAGCCGCTCACTGGCCGTCAAGAGCTCCCCACTCGTCAGTGCTGAGAGGCTGCAGCGCGACCAGCAGAGGCAGCGGGCGGAGGCTAGGGATGGGGCGTAACAGAATGGAAGGGAAAGGGGAAGTGGAATAAGGGAAACACGGGGTGTGGTGGACAAGGGAACACACATAGACAAAGGGGTATATTTTTATATCTTTCTGGTTTTTAATTACATGCGACTGACACAGAACAAATAAACCCGGTGCAGAAGGACTCAGGAGTGATTATAGCCAACAAAAAAAACAAAAGCCCAGCTACCGAACGCAACCCAAAGCTAACTTATCTAAGTGCAAAGAAATCAAAGAACAAAAATGACAAATACTGTTCCTTACTTCCTAACAACAACAAAAGCTCGCAAACAAAAAAAATGGCAACCACTCCCTAGGCACCTAACATACACACAGAACATACACACAGGAAAGCGTCAGAATCTGAGGGGCACGCGAAGATGTAAACCAAATCTGGGCGAGAGATCGGAACCAAAAAAGCAAACAAACCAAGGCAAAAGTACACAATAAGACAAATCAAAGAAAGCAAACCAACAATATCTAAAGCAGGGCTCTCAAGGCTTCTTGCTGTCAGGCTTTTCACTTCGGGCAGACGGAAGTGACGGACAGTCTTGCGGCGATTCATGGGCGGGGTCTGGATGGGGAGTAAAGGTCGGATGGAGTGGAACTGGCCATAGGCAGAGCTGGACATGCAGCGGCGCGTAACAATGACCAGCAGAGGCAACGGGCGGAGGCTGCTCTGTTGGAGCGGGAAGAGGCATACCGCAGCTGGGAGGCTCAGATCGCTATAGAGCACCGCGAGCTTGATGAGCAGCGGGAGCGGGACCAGCACGACCGCGGGTCTGCAGAGCAAGAGTGGCAGAAGCTGGAGCGGCTGCGTGGTGAGTTGGCCAGCTGGGAGAAGGAGTTTGACCGTCAAGGGTGGCTGGCTGAGGCAGCGGAGTCTGCATTATGGGGAAACGGCGCTGCTCAGCTGGCTGAGAAACACCACGGGCTATAAAAGGCAGAAATTGCACTGCAAGGCCCGGGAGGAGGAATGCTATGCTCTGGAGGCAAACTGGCAATCCAACCAGAGCAGGGCAAGCGGCTGAGTGAACCCCTAGAATGGGAGCTGCTGTGCAGGGTCGCCCAACCCTGTGAGCAGGAGTCCTTGTGGCAGGACCAGCCTGCCCCACAACATCCGGGCCCTCGCAGACTGATGAATTATTTTAATTTCATTCAAGTAGAATGGTTCTCCGCTATTTCACCTTGTACATTCAGCGCACTTCGTTAGTTGTAGACCAGGTCCCGCATTGCCTTCCTGGTTCCTTCCTGTTTCATTCACCGTCGTCATAATTTGATTTCTCCTTCAGTTTTCTATGCGTCACGTGAGAGGTCGATCAGCTTGTCATATGATATTTTGTATGATAATGTGGTTGTAAGGACACTCGTGAAGACCAGATGAACGTGACTTATAGTATATTTTACTGTTATCGTTCTACGGCCTTATACATGACACTAACATATGAACCTGAGTTGGAGTGCACCATCTACTGGTATGGAGGATTCACATCAGAACGCTGTACATCACATCTCCCCTCTTCAGAAAGATTTTTTTTCCAACCCAAGAATTTACTTTGCTCAAAACTCAAAATCCTTTGCTGCTCTTAGTCATTACAACAAATATTGCATTTCACATAAACATCGGACCACCACAACTTAACATCTTCTTTTTTTTTTTTTTAACAAAAAAAATTTAATTTCTCCAGCCTTAGCTTAGGGTGAGTACCTCTGAAGTGGTCGAATCAGCCTGCTATATTCTGACCTTTTGACTGTTTTACCCAAGTCTGCATTCGGTGCATGGTTGTTCTTGTTGGTAATGAAGCAGGAGTCTGCACTGGTGGGTGAGATTCTGTTGATGCCCTTTCTTTTTTAGGAATGTCTTCAATCAGAGAACATGGTTGTGGAAACTTATTCTCCCTGGTTTTAAACAGGGGCCACCAATTTCTTTCCATCCAGTATTTGGACCATGAAGGAACGTGGTTTCTCATGACTCTTCATCAGATTTGTGGGTTTCCCAGATGTTTTTGACTCTGACTCTCACCTTTTCTCCAACTGTCAGAGGTAGCAAGTCTGTCTTTCCTAGATCAAAGTAGCATTTTTGTTTCAGCTGCCTGTCCTTGATGCTTTTCCTTTCATTCTGAGTTTGCGACCCATGAGAAGCTGAGCTGGGGAAAGCTTCACTGCATCTGTAGGTGAGTCGTGGTATTCCAACAGTGCTATATATCGATCTCTTTGATTTTCAGGAGGTTTTTCACTGTTTGTATTGCCCAATCACTGTCCATTAGACTTCGGAAATCAATGACTAGACATCGAGTGTGGGAATTCCCATTTCTTGACAAATTACTTGAATGCGTCACAAACAAATAGGTCATTTTCTGAAACGACTTCTTCAGGAATTCCATATCTTGTGAAGAATGATTTGAGAGCTGTTATGATGTGTGTACTTGTCGTTTGTGTCAGTTTTGGTATTTCAGGAAATTTTGAGTAGTAGTCCACACATAGTAAGTAATCTCTTTGTTCAATTGCACACCACACATTTCAGCACTACATTTTCTCTTTAGCCATACAGGGCCGAAACAGGACATCACTTGCACTCTCATTACATTTCACTATTCCAGGATGAACTTAATGAATTCTCTCAAGCATTTCAGCTCTCAAAGATTGTGGAACTACAAGACTTGCATTTTTAAGAGGAGACCATTGGAACACACAAGCTCTACTCTGAAGGTCCATTACATTGGAGCTTGTCTTGGCCATCAATCTTTTACTGTTTTTGTGACTAACTGTAGTTCTTCATCTGCTTCTGTTGGAGCTCTGAAGGTGTTCAACTTCACTTTGGTGATAGGCAAGTATGCTGATAGGGAGTGGACTCGTAACTCATTATCCAGGAGTTGTTCTGTTTCTCTCTCAAATAGGCTGTGCTCAGCATTTCTGCTATATGTAGCTATTTTCCTGGCTTGTATGCAACATGCAACTGGTAGGGCTGCAACCTCATAAGCACTTGCTGGAGTCTTGGTGGAACTTTTTGGAGAGTCTTTTTGAATACAGTCTCAAGGGGTCTGTGGTCTGAGTCCACGTTTACAGGCTTCCCGTATATGTACTGATGAAATTTCTCACGGCCATACACAATTGCTAAAAGCTCCTTTTCTAGATGAGCATACTGTTTTTGACAATCTGTCAGGGAAATAGAACAAAATGCCACTGGCTGTCCTTCTTGCAGTAACACTGCCCCAAGTCCTTCTGAGCTTACATCCACTAAAAACGTTACATCTTTATTGATGTCAAGTACTTAAACACTGGAGCATTGCTCACAAGTGACTTCAGCTTCTCAAAACTTTTCTTTTGCAGTGCCTCCCATTGCCAAGCTGTGTCACTTACCGGTAGCATCCTTAGCGGTACAGTCACTACTGAGAGGTTTGGCACCAACTTTGCTAGATATTGGACCATGCTGAGAAACCTCTTTATCGTCAGGCTCAGGCATCTCATGTATTGCCCTAACCTTCTCCTGGACTGACTTGAGACCATCAGCAGTTAACACGTGCCCAACATAACAGATTTCTGTCATTCTGACTTTGCACATTTCTCTGTTTAATTTCAGGTTAATGCTCCTGATTCTGTCCAGTACCTTTCTCAATCTCATGTCATGATGCTCAACATCTTCACCCCACACTTAGATGTCATCCACAATGTTTACAACACCTTCCATGTCCTCAAAACATTGTGCAATACACTTTTGAAATACTTCTGGGGCCGACGATACACCGAAAGGCAGTTTGATTAACATAATACCTTCCAAACAGAGTGTTAAAGGTACAGAGCTTGGAGCTCGATTCATCAAATTGTACCTTCTAATGACTGTGTAGAGTTTTAGAAGCTTTGATTGCCCCGTTTGCCTGACTTCAATGCTACCCATAGACATTTTGTCCCGTTCTTTATGCTCTAACTCGTACACTTTCTTCTCCATCATTTTGTAGTTGCCTTTTGCATTTTTTTTAACTTTTGATTTGTACATTCGACTGAAATGATTTTGTTGTCCACACTAATTGCAAGATTTTGCATATGCTGGACATTTCCTAGGCGCATGAGTGTAATCACATTGCGTGCACTCCTCGATTGTCTCGTATTGGTTTATGTTGCAGCTTCTTCTTACTGACTTTAACAGCAATGTCAGCTTCTTCGTGCAGTGCTTTCATGTGATTTTGTGTCACTTCACGACAGATTTCCATAGCTTTTGCTAAGGTCAGATCAGTCTCGCAAAGCAATTCTTGCTCGAACTGGATAAAAAAAGTTAGTTGGTACCTTGGGCGGAGCTTAAATGAGGGCTCCGTCTATGACGTCATCACCAATGATTGATAGGTCCAGCTGCATGCCCCCACCGCAACGATGATTGACAGGTCCAGCTGCATACCCCCACCCCAATGATGATTGACAGGGCCAGCCGCCCTCCCGTTCCCCCACAACCTAGCTAAAACTTAAATGAGTAATTTAAAGCTTGTATTAAAACAATGGTTACATTTATTAATCACGTTTTATGGAATAATAAAGCGTGTAGTAGACTGAATGTAAGCTAGTGTATACACGTTGTATTTTAAAAGAAAATGCACGTAAGCTCATTATATTTAATCGAAATGTTTAAAGAATACTGCGTAATTTAAGCACAAATGGCACAAGTCCCAAACTTTTAACTTTTAAACAAGTAGAGGCATGCCCGAGTGAAACACTGTCAAGAGGAAACACCGTATTTTAAGCACAAACTTTTAACTTTTAAACAAGTAGAGGCATGCCCGAGCGAAACAAGCACTGCTATTTTAGCCCAAGTTTTTAAAAACGAGAAAAAGCCATAATCAGTTTAACAGTTTATTTCAATGTAAAATAGAAAAAGTATTTCACCAAACGCGAAGATCCATCGATAGCGGCTCTGGGTTCCATCGATGTCGCACAAACAGCGGGGTCAAGGCAGCCATTATTCCGCAACGGAGCGAACCCGACATGCTGCCGGCCTGTTCAAAACTTGCGTGTCAAATGATTGCCCGTGGGGGCAGCACTTGGCGCAGGCGCACTCACGCAGACACACATTTCAAAATGGCGGCAACAATGGTACACCTGTTATTTCAAACAAACCCCTTAACCATGACGTTCTATAAGTAATGAAGCACTTTTCTGCCAATGTGAATAATAAAGTAAAGCACCCTAAGCATTTTGACAACAAGAATCAAGGAATAACGCGGGTAATCCTTGTTAAAATGAGCGTACGGCATTAACCCAGAAGCAGGGTGGCTATTTGCATATATACCAGCATGCCACACTGTTGTAATGTGAACAGCCTAGACAATAAGTTTTAGGGCTGAATTCATGTGTTTTAACATAAGGTGGCGTCGAAGAGCCAAGCACTGTCTGGCCTATTTGCACATGTCCAGCATGCCGCACTGTCGTAATGTGAAAAGCCTAGACAATAACTTTTAGAGCTGAACTCGTGTTTTAACAAAATGTGGCGTCGACAATACTGTTGTACTGAAAATAGCTACTAACGTTTTAAACTAGAAATTATTCTCTTTAACACAAATGTACTGTTTTAATACACTGTTTGATATAATGTATGTGAATAGTGAGGGAATAATTAATAAAATAAAGGGAATGATTCTATAAGGCTGTAACTAATCAAAACGAGAACTGACTGGCGCGCCGGCAAGGCAAGGCTACCTAATCGGAACAGATAGGGGGGGCGACAGAGAATATCAGCGGCCCCTACTTATCTTTTAGCTTTCCAGAAGGACAACTACGAGCCGGCTAACGAGGGCAAGTGTCAAACATGTGGTTGTCACGTACACGGAAGGTACTGAGAAAGGGGGGGAGATGCCCAAAGGGCTTTAAAAGGGATACAGCTGATACATATGGCAGAGCCTCCTCCTGTACATGCTGAATGTATGTCAGACGGCCGCTCCCGGATTGCAATCTGTCAGACAAAAACCGGTGATTTGCAACTTCTCCCCGTGTCAGCTGTGAATCTCTTCTCATCCACGGACCCGGTGGAGACGGCGTGCTCCAACAATTTGGGGGCTCGTCCGGGATCCTCAGGAGATTCGCAAGATTCGGCTAAGGGTTGACGCGGCCTACTTGGACACAGAGAACTGCGAGGCGCCGACTAGAAGAGGTGAGAAGAGCCTGTTACATCAAAATCTGCACATTGGATATGTCAAATTGAGCAGTTTGAAGTGTCCAGGGGCCCGTCGGTAAATTAAGACGGAGGAGAGGTTGCACGCACTGTGTTTATACAGTATATTGGGTATGTCTATGTATTGTGTATGAATTGTGTCCAGGTATCGTGCGCAGAGAAATAGAATTTTAAGGAGCGGAGGGTACGGGAACCCCGCAGGGAAATAGAATTTTAAGGAGTGGAGGGTACGAGACCCCCGCATTGTCCTTGGTGTGGCAACCCCACTATTTGCTGACGAGCGGTAGAAAAGCTGGGTGGTAGACCCGGGGAATTCAGGACCCCCGAACTCTAGATTGGGAGGAGGGAATAAGGTCCCCCTCTCTAACAAACAAAAAAAAGAAAGGGTGAATCAAAGCACCAGCTTGGGTGCAGTTGTACTGGTTTCTGTGTGAGCAGGGTTGTGGGTTCTTCCTGTTCAGGGTGCTCGCCGATCGCTCTATGTTGGTTGAACTTGCCCGTGGCTGTGCTGTCACTGCTTGCGGTCTTACAGTTTGTCAGAACTGAAGGGGAGTTCTCAGCAATTGGACGCCCAAAAGCGTGCCAGCCCGGCCGCACCCGCTGACTCAGTACAGGCAGGGCCGACAGGTACCTCGGGCGTTCATTACAACTGCCGAGCAGGACCTCGCCTAGGGTGAGTTCTAAGAACACCCCTAGCTTGGACTCTCGGAAGGGTGGGTGACGCCTGAAGGCTATTTTGCCGGCCTTGGTCGAGTCAGAACACCGGTAGTGCGGTCGATAAGCTGACTCCCACCTGCGTTGTCTCAGTTGTGCATACAGAACACCCCCTTCCAAGTTGACATTGCTGGAGATCGGGGGGGTTTCGGCTGGGAGCGGGCCTGTTTGACTGGGATTGAGCTTGTGGGACGTGCCCTGTTCAGGGGGGACACAACAGTAAGCTGCTCTGAATATAGTCTTATTATTTTAGAAATTGTTGATTTATGTATTGGTGGTGTTTGTTGGTAGGACATTCGACTAAGATAAGGAGGTGTACTAAGTGTGGGTGGCTGAACCCACATCCGGAGGCCGAAGGGCTGTTAGACAAGGGATTAAAACAGTCAGGACTGATTTAAAATGGACCGCGAGTTTGATCGGGAGCTAGATGACGGGGGATGGGCACCCCCGGAAAATGCAGTGTGGAAGCCACTAGTAAAGCAGATCCAGGTGGTGAAGGAAGCCATAGAAGGGGCAAGTGGTGAAGAAGATAAGGATAAGGAGGTAGCTGACGCCTGGGAGCGTATGTGTGCAGTGGTCTGGGGTGCTGGACAACAGATAGGAGACAGGCGCTCATTGGGAGAGCTATTGTGGAAAAAGGAGAGAGAGCATGCTAGGCTGAGGGATGAAGCAGCACCTAAGAGAGAGAGCACTAATCTGATGCAGATGGGGAAGTTGAGAAAAGAGGGAGATGTGCATGAGAGGGAAAGGAGGGAGTGGGCGAGGTTAGCCCTATTTTGGCAGGAGACAAACCACCTCCACAGTGAGGAAAAGGAGGAGTGTAAGTCACTCCCTCCTGCAAAAGAAACACAGATAGATTGTGAGGACCCTCCCCCGGCATATACAGGTCAGAGGGCGTTCTCAACAGCGCCCCCGGCCCATGAGTCCCCCGTGATTAATGTCACAGGAGGAACCCTCCATGTTCACACATATGCGATTCAGGAAGTCTCAGACGACCTTAAGGAACTGCAGACCCAGTCGTTGAAGCTGCAGGTGGGCGAAGCGAGGCGAAGGGCTAAGGAAAACAAAAGGAAAGGGCAGGGAAAGCAGAGGGTGGCAGGGGATTCCCCAGAGGGACCACCCATATACCCGCCCGGCCCTTGGAACGGGCCACCCACCTCCCAACAGGGAGGGTGGGGCCAGCAATGGGGAAGGGGCCGAGGCGGTTGGCGCCGGGGATACAGGGGCCGGGGCTGGGGAAGGGGTGCTCCGCAAAGGGGACCGCCGTCAGGTATCTGTTTCAGGTGCGGGGTGGAAGGACACTGGGCCAGGACTTGCCCAGCAGCGGTCCCAGCCAATGTCCACGGCAGGGGAGGCCCTCTTGGAAACCAGGTGATGGCCCCCAACCCCCAAGCGGCTCCCACGGCAGGACAATATCCGGCAGTGGAAGGAGGGGAGTGGGACTGGTACCCCTCCTCACCGTGACAGTTCCCGCGAGCAGCCCGGGACGCAGGGGAGGCAGACCCTATGCTGTCCCTTAAGAACTGCCATTTCTGGTAGACTCAGGAGCCACGTATTCCACTCTTAACGTGGTTCCACAACAACATCATCTGTCTACCTCAACAGTGACCGTTGTGGGCTTCTCGGGGGAAGAACAGAGACTGCCAGTGTTTCTACCGTTCCAGTGAACCTCCTGGGACGGGACATGCTGGTGAAGCTGGGGGCCTCGATCCTGTGCACCCTGCCGGAGGGCCCGCACCGCGGGCTCGGGACAGTGGCTGGTATAGCCGGTCCAGAGTCAGGCCCTGGCAGACATCTATTGGGGCCTACTGGAACCCAGCCTGACTGGCATCCTGGCGGCCTACTCAGCGTGGCGGCCCTGGATCTCGCTCCTAGAGCCCTATGTGCCCCCACCAGACCCTCCTCATGTGACCCTTTCCTACGATAGGGATAGTACTGATTGGTATGAGGAACTGTTTGTTGAGCAACTAGAAGGCCGGCAGTGGCAAGTTGCGTCTGGGAACTTATATGTGGGTCCCGAAGGGGTAGCCTCAGCCACACTGCTTACCCCAGAACAGCTGCCCTGGTACATGATGGGACAGGAAGCTGTCCCACATGTCTCTCTGGCCCTCCATCCCAAACACCAGGCCAAGGATTTGGGCCCGATGGTGAAACGGGCCAGAGAAACTGAGGACTGGGTACAGACCCAGATCCCACAGGTCTCCTTCTCGCCCTCCTGCAGTACCTATTGCATACAGGTCACAACACAGGACACAGCCCTCCTGCAACATGAGCAGATAGCTAGAGATCACGGGTGTGAAAAGATGGACCACCCAAAGGCGGCGGCCCTTATGGCATCTCTGCCAGATTCGCTGTGGTCCACCAGCCCCACAGATGTAGGTCTAATATCCTGCACGCCAGTGCAGTTCCAACTTTAATCAGGGGAGGGTCCCCTCTGGCTCAGACAATACCCGCACAAGCCGGCGGCGGAGGAAGGGATAGCTGAGACTATAGAGGGCCTCTTGCGGGCCGGGGTGTTAGAACCCTCCACGTCTCAGTGGAACACCCCCATCCTCCCAGTGGCAAAACCCGGCACAGGCAAATATCGGATGGCCCACGACTTACACGCCATAAACAACCTCCTGCTGACCCCTACTGTTCCAGTTCCAAACCCATATGTTGCCCTAACTAATCTGACCCCGCAACAAAAACGGTTCACATGCATTGATCTAGCAAATGCTTTTTTCTGTTTGCCCCTAGCAGAGGAGTGTAGGGACATATTCTCATTCACTTACAGGGGCTGCCAGCTACGGTACACCCGCCGTTCTCAAGGGTTTGCCCTTTCTCCAGGTATCTTTAACCAGGTCCAGAAGCAGGCTTTGCAGGGGTGTCCTCTCCCGGACGGTGTCACCCTCGTCCAATACGTGGACGATCTTTTGATCGCGGCCCCAACAGCGGAGGCGGCCCTACAGGCCACCCAGTCAGTGCTGCGCCTTCGGTCAGAAAAAGACTTTAAGGTCAGTAAAGACAAATTGCAGATTGCTAGGACAGCTGTGACCTTCCTAGGACGAGTGTTGTCGGGGGCAGGAACAGGCCTCTCCCCAGCTCATCGGTCGGCTATCTTGCATTACCCAAAGCCCATCACGGTAAAAGACATGTTATCTTTCCTAGGGCTCACAGGTTACAGTCACACCTACATTCCAGATTACACGGGGCTTACACAGCCCCTGAGGGCGCTTGTCCGAGAACACGGCCTATGTAACCTCAGGATACCCCTTAACTGGGACCAAGCATCTGAAGAGGCGTTTATCACCTTAAAGCAGAGGCTAGCACAGGCCGCGGACCTAGCCCTCCCAGATTACTCTCTCCCGTTTCACTTGGATGTTCCTGAAACAGGAGAGGTCGTCAACGGCATCCTGTTTCAGAAAAAAGGGGGAGAGAGGAGAGTGCTGATGTACGTCAGCGTAAAACTCGATACTACAGAAAAAAGACACCCCGCATGCACAAGGCACGTGGCGGCAGTGGCCAAAATTATTCAGAAAACAGCACACATAGTGATGGGACATCCGCTGCACATTCTGACCTCGCACAGTGTAGTGGCTTATGTGAATTCACAGATGTTTACCATGACGTCACTCAGGCAACAGAGACTTAGTAAATTACTAGAGGCACCTAATCTGAACTTTTCTCACGAAGGGATCAACATGGCAGACCACATGAGCGGGGGAGAACCACACGAGTGTGAGTACCGAGTTCAAAAGGAGGAGAAAGTCAGACCAGACTTAGGGGCAGAAAAAATAGAGAAAACAGAGGATTGGTTCACAGATGGATGTTGTTTTAGAACAGACACAGGAGGTTTGCAGGCAGGGTATGCAGTGGTGGCCAGACAAGGCCAGGATTATGTAACCTTGAAGGCAGACAGACTGGGGGGAGCCCAGTCAGCCCAGAGAGCGGTTATCAAGGCCCTGAAATTAGTGGAAGGGAAAGAAGTTACCATATACTCAGACTCAGCATATGCTGTAGGCGCAGTGCATGTGGAACTCAGCCAATGGCTGAGGGCAGGATTCTTGACCGCGGGAAACAAGCCAATAAAACACGAAGCAGAAATCAGGGAATTGGCAAAGGCCTTGATGCTTCCCAAAAAAGTGGCAGTGGTCAAGTGCAAGGGACATGAAGGGTCAGGAACAATGGTAGCGAAAGGAAATCAGGCCGCAGATGAGGAAGCAAAGAGGGTCGCAGGGTACGTGGTGTCCAAACAGATGATCACGGTACAGGAGGGAGTTCACCTGAATTACCGACTGACCCTAGAGAAAGCGTTGGGATTGAGACATGCGTTTGGAACTGTGTATCATCCGCAGTCCCAGGGAAAAGTGGAGCGAATGAACCAAACAATAAAACAAAAATTGGCAAAAATCTGCACGCAGACCAAAATGAATTGGGTTGACGCTTTACCACTGGCAATGATGTCAGTGAGGTGTTCCATAAACAGGGGGACCGGGTTCACCCCCTTTGAGCTCCAGACAGGCAGGCAGTTCCCAGGACCCCAGAAAGGGTTAACCTGGACCCCCGACGAGAAGGGGGAGCAAAATCCTTGGGCATATTATGATTGTTTGCAAGGTCTCGTTGCAGATTTCTCTAAACAGATCCAGGAGGCGAGACCAGAGAGCCAGCCAGCCAAACCACACACGGAGGAGTGGGTCCTCCTGAAAGTCATCAAACGGAAGTGGTCAGAGCCCAGGTGGACGGGCCCCTTCCAGGTTACGGAGAGGACGTCACACGCGGTTCGTCTGAAAGGCAAAGGCGACTCGTGGTTTCACTGGAGCCAGTGCGCGGCTGCGGAGGACCCAGGGAGAACCACAGCAGAGATCCAGGAGGCCCTGAGGGAAGGAATCCAGAGCGTCAGTTCAGCTGAACTAGACGCAACTCAGGTCTCAACAGAAGGGGCAGAATAATCCCCTGACCTGAGCAACCAGAGCAGGGTAGTCCACCCCTGCTACAACGACCACAAAGAACAAAAGCACCTCATCCACCGCCAGACAACACTAGCTCTGCCCTTGCCCGAGTCGGCTACTCCAAACCTCTGCCTTCAACAAAATATACACTCACCTAAAGGATTATTAGGAACACCATACTAATACGGTGTTTGACCCCCTTTCGCCTTCAGAACTGCCTTAATTCTACGTGGCATTGATTCAGCAAGGTGCTGAAAGCATTCTTTAGAAATGTTGGCCCATATTGATAGGATAGCATCTTGCAGTTGATGGGATGCACATCCAGGGCACGAAGCTCCCGTTCCACCACATCCCAAAGATGCTCTATTGGGTTGAGATCTGGTGACTGTGGGGGCCATTGTAGTACAGTGAACTCATTGTCATGTTCAAGAAACCAATTTGAAATGATTCGAGCTTTGTGACATGGTGCATTATCCTGCTGGAAGTAGCCATCAGAGGATGGGTACATGGTGGTCATAAAGGGATGGACATGGTCAGAAACAATGCTCAGGTAGGCAGTGGCATTTAAACGATGCCCAATTGGCGCTAAGGGGCCTAAAGTGTGCCAAGAAAACATCCCCCACACCATTACACCACCACCACCAGCCTGCACAGTGGTAACAAGGCATGATGGATCCATGTTCTCATTCTATTTACGCCAAATTCTGACTACCATTTGAATGTCTCAACAGAAATCGAGACTCATCAGACCAGGCAACATTTTTCCAGTCTTCAACTGTCCAATTTGTACATAATCCTGGCCTCATGCAAATTGTAGCCTCTTTTTCCTATTTGTAGTGGAGATGAGTGGTACCTGGTGGGGACTTCTGCTGTTGTAGCCCATCCGCCTCAAGGTTGTGCGTGTTGTGGCTTCACAAATGCTTTGCTGCATACCTCGGTTGTAACGAGTGGTTATTTCAGTCAGTCAAAATTGCTTAAATCACCTTTCTTTCCCATTCTGACATTCAGTTTGGAGTTCAGGAGATTGTCTTGACCAGGACCACACCTCTAAATGCATTGAAGCAACTGCCATGTGATTGGTTGGTTAGATAATTGCATTAATGAGAAATTGAACAGGTGTTCCTAATAATCCTTTAGGTGAGTGTACAGTCCGGTCTGCCTGATTTAAATATGGATAGCCCATCCCAGCCCATTTTAATTCATTATCCCAAGCGCGCATTCGGAAAGACACTCAGATGTTTTAGTGCAAGCTGGTATCAGTCTCGACTAGGGCTGCAACAACTAATCGATTTAATCGATTAAAATCGATTATTAAAATAGTTGCCAACTAATTTAATAATCGATTAGTTGGGTCTACGTTATTATACATAAGAACATAAGAACATAAGAACTATACAAACGAGAGGAGGCCATTCGGCCCATCGAGCTCGCTTGGGGAGAACTTAACTAATAGCTCAGAGTTGTTAAAATCTTATCTAGCTCTGATTTAAAGGAACCCAAGGATTCAGCTTGCACTACGTTATCAGGAAGACTATTCCATACTCTGACTACACGCTGTGTAAAGAAGTGCTTCCTTAAATCCAGTTTGAAATGTTCTCCCGCTAATTTCCACCTATGGCCACGAGTTCTTGTATTTGAACTAATGCTGAAGTAACTATTCGGTTGAACAGCATCCAAACCTGTTAGAATCTTATAGACCTGGATCATGTCCCCCCTCAGTCTCCTTTGCTTGAGGCTGAACAGATTTAGCTCAAATAACCTTTCCTCGTATGACATTCCTCTAAGACCAGGAATCATTCTTGTGGCCCTACGCTGCACCTTTTCTAAGGCCGCTATGTCCTTTTTAAGATATGGTGACCAAACCTGTACACAATATTCTAGGTGAGGTCTCACCAAGGAATTGTATAATCTTAGCATTACCTCCCTTGACTTAAACTCCACACACCTGGAGATGTACCCCAACATCCTATTGGCCTTTTTTATTGCTTCCCCACACTGGCGAGAATGAGACATGGAAGCATCAACATACACACCAAGGTCTTTCTCATAATCAGCTACCTTTATTTCAGTAGGTCCCATAAAATACCTGTACTTTATATTTCTGCTCCCTACATGGAGTACCTTACATTTGTCTATGTTAAATTTCATCTGCCAGGTGTCAGCCCAGTCACTAATTAAATTAAGATCCCGCTGTAGCTGCTGAGCCGCTAGTTCAGTATCTGCTACACCACCCACCTTGGTGTCATCTGCAAATTTCACCAGTTTACTGTATATATTGGTGTCTATATCATTTATGTAAATTAGGAACAAAAGTGGTCCTAAAATTGAACCCTGCGGTACCCCACTATGAACGCAGGCCCACTGTGACATCGAGCCTCTTATAACTACTCGCTGCTTCCTATCCGTTAACCAGTTATCAATCCAAGTCGCTACAGTTCCTAAAATACCTGTCGCTTTGAGTTTAAGTGAGAGCCTCTTGTGGGGAACAACATCAAAAGCCTTTTGGAAATCTAAATAGATGACATCATAGGCCTTCTTATCATCAACTTCCTGAGTAGCTTCCTCAAAAAACTCCAACAGATTTGTTAAACAGGATCTACCTCTCCTACACGTAAGTACAGTGGCAACCTCCTAATTTGGGAGCAGTAAGCTAACCAAAGCCACGGTGGCAGTAAAGTACCATTAAGCTGGATGCCGACCGCCATAAAAGAAAAAAGTAAATGCACATAAACGCCATTTACGCACCTTTTAAATTTACAAAACAGCTTTTACTCACCTTTTTTAAGATCACTAATGTTAATGATATAGTTACCCAGCGTTTTTACTGCTGTGCATATAGTTTACCCACTTTAAATTTCTTGTTACCACTACACCACTGCTTCATTTCTTCACGATAGAAATTTATAGTAATATCAAATGTTGTAGTACTCAAGACCAGTTTTTGAAGGTCTCGATCTTGTCTTTGAATCAGCCGTATTTGTACTCGTTCTTGTCATGGACTCCGGATTTTATTTCGAGACCATAACTCTGAGAATATTCTTATTAATGAGCCGTTTACTGTCGGATTGGATAACTAATAACTGCAACCAATGGCGTTACTGCCGGCCGCGTTACCCGCCCCGTCCCTTCACACACGCACATGTGTTTAAATGAACGCAGGGGAAGTCGTGGTTGTCAACACAATCAGCTATTATGGGGCTAGAAATGCGGCTACATATACCACAACGTGTTTACCCTACCATTCTATTAGGTGGGCGCCCCAAGTTAATTTTATTTAATTTCATTTTCTATATAGCTCCAGATCGCAACAGAAGTCATTTAAGGCTACCTTTCCGATAGAACAGGTTTATATCTTGTCCTTTTATTAAACAAACTAAATAGCCTTATGTTATTTATCTTATTTACAGTTCATCACTGTAGTATGCTGAAACAACCGGACACGTTTTAAAACAAAATTTGCCGCCTGCCGTTCACGGGTTTTTCGTCACCAATCGTCTTATTTGCATTGGTCAGTAATTTTTAGCGTAAGATGCGGAAAAGGCTTTTTCTTCGCAATAAATGTTTACTTTATTTGTCCGTAATAAATGCAGACAGACTCGCTGGCGTGCTCTCTCCCCCTGTCGTATATGTGTATCAACATTAAATAACATTAGACAATTATTTAATAATATTCTTAGTAGCAGCAGCGGTAGTCTGGGCTTTTACATTAAAAAACTGGAGTACTGAATACATTATCTAAAGCACCATGCTGGTTGCACTTTATAAAACAAGATTTTGTGTATTTCATTACGTTGATTCAGCTGCTACAAATTATTAATTTTTTTTGTATACTCTTAATGTAGCATACATTTGTTTTTTATGTGACTTGCTGGAAACAACTTTTGTACAAAGACAGACTGGGTTATTAAAAATTGCTGGAAATCAAATTGTTTTTTGCCCCCCCCCCCATCCGATTAATCGATTAATCGAAAAAGTAATCGACAGATTAATCGATTATCAAAATAATCGTTAGTTGCAGCCCTAGTCTCGACCATGGCTTGAATATTCTGTTGTCCGTGATGCCAGCTTTTGCTTTGCCTGCCGCAAATTTAGTGTTTCCAATTCGGACCGCGAGGACATATTCACCAAACATGGCTACACTAATTGGAAAAAAGCTCTAGAAAAAGACAGTAGCTTCCATAAACACGCGTCTAGTATCCCGCACGTCAGAGCCATGTCTGCATGGCAAGAGTATCGGTGCTGGGTACAATATACAATTAATACAGAATTATGACTTGCCACTAAGTGCCATCCATTTACAAAACAAAGCAGAAACGTGCATACGCCATGTCTGGAGCTGCCGTGAGAATGTGCGTAGCGGGATGCCAAGTTTCCTTTTTATACATCTCGATGTGAGCGTGGAAACGGACGTACGCAACATTGTAACATTGTAAACGGACGGCACTTAGTGGCAAGTCATTGCTACAGCATGTGGTTTCCCTTTTTAAACTCACAATCATGACGCTGACTTTATCCAATACACCGATATTAATTGTATACTGTTTACAAATATACGGCACCTGATTTTTAATCAATTTGTAACAATAAAACAGTGCAGAAAATGACCAAACTATTACAACTACCATGGCAGCTCTTGCGTTATTGGAAGAATTAGAAGAGAGCGCATATTCATTGATCATAGTGATTTCTTGGCCAATGATGATGACTGGCTTCTAAGTTGATTCAGATCTCCAAGAGCAAACCTGAACGCATATCACCAGAGTTACATTTATCTGCAATCTTATTTTTATAGCTCCATCTTGCATGTCTCACTGCTTGCTTGACCTAATTATTAACCCCTCTTCTTTCTTCAGATGTTCCACAAAAAAACTCTTCTCTTCTTAAATTAAACATACCTTTTAACTCCTTTGTTACCCATGCTTTTTATTAGGGAAAATTATGACTTCCTTGGAAGGAATCTCTTTGTCCATACAATAGTTTTTATATATGATATCACATCTACTTGCTGATTAATATCTGAGCCCAGCTCAGTAAAGATATCCCATGTTATACATTCAAAGCAGCCCAAAGGGCCTAAATGTTATTCACTGACCAAACCATAAATGTTTTAATAACAGGCTTCTCTCTTTGAATAACTGGTTGGTATACAGGAACAAGTAGAACTTATGAATTATGATCAGTGGTACAAAGACCCAGCAGAGGAAAGGATCTGTAAGTTCTTGGAAGAGAACTGTATCATTTGTCAGGTATCTAAATAAGTGGGGTAGGACAGTCAATGTACTGATAGTATGAAGGTAAAATGCTACCCAATGAACAATAGTTAAACTTGCCTTTTAAACTTAGGCACATCAATAGATATTTTGTCTATCTTGTTAACCATGTGCAAAATAATTTCTGATGCATTATTAACATTTGCATAGTAGTGGATGTACACTAAAACAAATACAAGAATTCTCTTGAAAAATTATTTGTGCGCAGTGACACAGTCAGCTTCTCAATGTCAACCTCGCATACTTTCTCCCGCATAGCTATAATCTTACACCACTTTTGGTTTATATATAAGAAGACACCACTCCCTTTCTGCTTTTTGGCCAGTCACATCAGCTCTATGTTTACAGAAGGAAAAATTAAGCTTAAAAAAAAAAAAAAAAAACATCGCACCCACTGTGAAACATGGAGAGGGCTCGGTTTTGTTTTGGGGCTGCTTTGCTGCATTTGGCATAGGGAACCTTGAATCTGTGCAGTGCACAATGAAGTCTCAAGACTACTAAGGCATTGAACCATACTGCAGTGTCAGAAAGCTCAGCCTCAGGTCATGGGTCCTCCAACATAATGACCCAAAACATACAACTAAAAGCACCCAAGAAATGGCTGAGAAAAAAAACTATTCTTAAATGGCCCTCCTTGAGCCCATATCTTAAACCTATTGAACATCTATGGAAAGATCTGAAAACTGCAGTGTGGAGGCACCAACCTTCAAACTTGAGACAGCTTGAGCAGTTTGCTCAGGAAGAGTAGGCCAAACTACCTGTTTTCAAATGCAGATGTCTCCTTGTGAAGTACAGAAATAGCTTGTTGCCATTGATTGCTTCAAAAGCTATTGCCACAACATATTAAATTAAGGGTACCATCTTTTTTGTCCGTGGTTTAATTACATAAAATATTCAACTCAAGCAATAATCAAAAGCAAAGTCTGATTTATGTTAAATATGGAATAAACAATAAGGGATGTCATTATACTTTTGTCAGTTTCAAGTTATTTCAGAGATAGATGTGTTTTTTTGTTTTTTGTGGAAGGTTACCAACAAATTTGTCCACATCTGTATAATCACTCGCACAACATCACATGAGGATGGTAAGTAAAAGCAAGAGTTGCAAAATATAAAACAATGACTTGTTTGCTCTTGCAAGCCACAGGTTGCCACACGAGCAGTACCCCATTCCCAAGCTCGGGAAACTTCAGTGTCGGGCAGTTGAAGCACATCAAAATGAGAGCATTTCTATTGGTCCCACTCATGCAGGAGCGCAAGTGCATGAATTGCGGCTTAGGATTGCGAGTACACACTACTTCCATTTTTTACTAATTTAAATTCAATTTTTTTTTTTTTTTAATTGACCAGCAGTTTAGCCTGACAAGGCAGATATCGCTTGAATTCTGAGTAATTGTAATATGCTTGGTATGTTTTATATATTTCTATATGCTATTGGCTATTGCGTTATACAGTTATATAATTCTTATATAATTATATGATCCATCTGTCAATCTCCTGCTGCCTTATTCCTGCACTTGTGAACAAGACCCCGAGTTACTTAAACTCTTCCACTTGAGGCAACAACCCTTTCCTCACCAGGAGAGGGCCATCCACCTATTTCTGGTCGAGAACCATGGCCTCAGACTTGGAGGTGCTGATTCTCATCCCAGCTACCTCAGCTGCAAACCACATTCAGCTGCAAACCTCCCCAGTGCATGCTGCAGGTCACCGGCCAATGATGCCAACGGGACCACATCATCTCCAACAAGCAAAGACGCAATCCTGAGGCCCCCGAACCAGACCCCCTCCACCCCTTGGCTATGCTTAGAAATTCTGTCCATAAAAGTTATGAACAGAATCTGTGACAAAGGGTAGCCCTGGTAGAGTCCAACACCCACTGGGAACAAGTCTGACTTACTGCTAACAATGCAAAACAAGGTCTCACTCTGTACAGGTACCTGATGGCCTGCAACAATGGACCCCATACCCCATATTCCTGAAGCACCCCCTCCACAGAACCCCCCAAGGGACACAATTATATGCCTTTTCCAAGTTCACAAACCACATGTACGTGTAGACTGGTTGGGCAAACTCCCATGAACCCTCCAGTATCACCATGCGGGTGTAGAGATGGTCCAGTGTTCTACAGCCAGGATGGAATCCACATTATTCCTCTTGGATCCAAGTTTTGACCAATGGGTGGACCCTCTTCTCCAGTACCCCAGCATAGACCTTACCAGGGAGGCTGAGGAGTGTGATCCCCCTGAAGTTGGGACACATCGTTCAGTCCCCTTTCTTTAAGATTGGAACCACCATGTCTGCCAATCCAAAGGCACTGTCCCCAATGTCTACGCAATGTGGACGAGGCGTGTCAGCTAAGACAGTCCAACAACATCCAGAGCTTTCAAGAACTCTTCTACCCCTGGAGCCTTACCACCGAAGAGCTGTTTGACTACTTCAGTGACCTTAGCCCTAGAGATAGGCAAGTGCCCCTCTGAGTCTTCCAGCTCTGCTTCCTCGAGGGAAGGCATATCAGTGGGATTCAGATCATCCTCAAAATATTCCTTCCACTGCCTGACTATATCCATAGATGAGGTCAACAATTTTCCATCTCTGCTGTAAACTGCATGGGTAAAGGTCTACTTCTCCCCTGAGTTGCCTGACATTCTGCCAGAGCCTTTTCTAGGCTGACTGAAGGTCTTTCTCCATATCCTCACCAAACACCCCCACACCAGAGTTTTTGCTTCAGCAACTGACAAAGCCACTTTCTGCTTAGCCTGTCGGTTCCTTTCTGCTGCTTCTGGAGTCCCACAAGCTAACCAAGCTTGGAAGGCCACCTTCTTCAGCCTGACAGCTCCCTGGTGTCCACCACTGGGTTCGAGGATTACCACCATGACAGGCACCAACAACCTTACGGCTACAGCTCCCCCATACCACCTCAGCAGTGGAGTCCCTGAACATGGCCTATTCAGACTCAATGTCCCCGGAGTCCCTCAGGATGCAAGATAAGTTCTGCCAGAGGTGTGAGTTAAAGACCTCCCGGACAGGGGCCTTTGCCAGATGCTCCCAGCATACCATGCATGTATCTACCAGGTCTATTTAGAATCTTCCCCCGCCATCGTATCCAACTCACCACTAGGTGGTGATCAGTTGACAGATGAGCACCTCTCATCACCCAAGTGTCCAATAATAATTTGATATAATTACAAAATCAGCCTAGGGAGCTCTGGTGCCAGGTGCACTTATGGACACCCGTATGTTCTCTCACCATGGGCAACTCCAGAGTGGAATAGAGTCCAGCCCCTCTTCGGGAGTTTGATTCCAGAGCCAGAGCCCTACAGTACATTGAGGTGAGCCCTTCTATATCTAGTCGGTATCTCTCCACCTCCCACACGAGCTCAGGCTCCTTTCCCACTAGAGAGGTTATGTTCCATTGGCCTTCTCGGTGGATAGTGATAAACACTAGGGGTGCACCGATCGATCGGCGCACCGATCGATCGGCCTCGATCACGCTAATTTGAGGGGATCAGAAATCGACCATATTCCCATGAGATCCACCGATCTTAGTTATATGCTTTTAACTCTTTGGGGTCGAGTATGTCGTCGACGACATCGCGTACTTTTCGCGTCTATTTCAGTTTATAAATATCTCGCTGAAATCTTAATGTATAATCATGATAAAAACGCTGGCTAAATCCGTAATCTGTCTTCTTTTCAAAACGTCCATTGTCGGAAGTATTAAAGTTTTTTTAATTAGGTTAAATCGGCAAAAAAGTAAACCATGTCATCTTACTTTGTTTTACCTGCATCGGGGGCGTGTAGTACCGCTCTCACCCGAAGATCGCTATTCACATTCTAAATAGCTGCATTAGCGCGTATTCAAATCGCATTCGCATGGTAATTTGATTAACAGCGCAACGGTGAAACGCGATCCAGATACATCCCCTTCAGCGCCATAAAAGGGGGTTGGGGACGTGGCCAGGTGACAATGGCTCATTCATACACATGAAAGTTGCTACATATTCAATGAAAGGAGCCAGAAATAGTTACATGAGTTAGGTTTTTCTTATTTATTTATCCAAATTAATGTTGCATCTACACCATTTAGTCATCTTCATGTAGCCAAGACTTTGGTGATCAGATATCTGGGATCAAAACAAACTGCCAGCATTGCTTACTATGTACTTTTATAATGTTTCTGCAAGTGTTCCAAACTGCATTTTGCAATGTCTATACTTTGATGTCAAATTTCAAACTTAACAAAAATCTGACATATTTACAATATATATTAAAATAAAGATGAGTGTAATGGCAAAACAAATATATAAGAAATAATTTATTTGCCATGAATTAAGTGATGAAATGTGTGATCATGCCCCAGTCAGTGAAAGTGTGTTTCCTACCCCTAGGCCCCAGAGGGTTAAATCAGCCTTTTCTCCCATTCCCGAGAGAGGTGCAGTGCAGGCTGCCTCCCTCCCTATTTTTTGGACAAGTGTGTCATAACAGCTATATATATATATATTTTTTTTTTTTACAAAATTAGAGAAATTAAAGTCTGGAAGAAAAAATATGATTTTGTAGTTCAAACAGCAATGCTCATTTATATGTTCGTTTATATTTGAGGACACTACCTCATGTTTTGTGAGTATTCATATCAATTTACTCAATAAAAATGGAAACATTGAAGTAACTGTCTTTTAGTTATGAAAGAAACAAGATCGGCAAAAAAAAATCGAGATCGGCAGGTAAGGTTGCCTAAGGATCGGTGATCGTTGATCGGCCAGAAAACTGCAATCGGTGCACCCCTAATAAACACCATAGGCGTTTACCCTAAGCAAAATGATATCACCAACGAAGAGTAAACTATATAAAATGTAAAAAAAAAAATTTTTTTCTAAATAATTAACACTTACGATCAAGGTGGTGAAGAATCGTCTTTATTCTCATCATTCACAGATGATTGGTAGAAAATGTATACAATTATAAATTCTAAACTGGTAGATCACAGTTTAACATTTCCCCCATTTGATGGAAAGGGATAAGAAATGCTTTGTCCTCTTTGAAAATGAACCAGCAGAAGGTAATTATGCGAAAGAGGATTCTACAGGAATTCTGTTCTCCGGTAAAATGCAGAACCAGACAAAATCCTGAAGTGCAAGGCTGGTCAGTGTTGTGACCAAAACTTAATGATTTCATTACTTAAGTGTATGCGACTATAGAGTGACAAAACTCCAGGTATTCAGACACACAAGACAAGAAACAGTACATAACACTGCAAAACTGATCAAGTTGTGTCATTTTGTTTACTTAACACTGGAATATTTTTTCCTTCATTGAGACCATGTTGGAAAATGAAAAATCTACAATTCATTATTCAAGAAAGAACATGGTCTTGAAGAAGAGCATGTTGTGAAAAGCATATATTTATTGCATATAAATGGAATCAGTTTTCAGTATAAATTTTCTGATCTTTGAAGAGAACATGTTAAATTTTAAGAATAATTATCTGATGACTAGAGAGAATGGAAGTAAAGAGCATTTAACAAAAATGTTGGCTATATTATATATATATATATAAGCCCACTGTACAGTCGAAACAGGACTAGGACAGTGATAGTGAAGCTGAATATCATACTGTTTGATTTCATTCTTCTAACTTGTACCAGTAGACATCCCATAAATAAATGGACACAGTCCATTAATTTTACTCTCCCTTTTACACCATCGTTTACATCTTTGAATATCACTGTTGCACACAGTCCAGCCCTGGCTCTTCAGTCATGGGTGCCTTTTTGGAGTTTCCTGCAAGACATTTCAGTAATTCCATATGATTTAACGCAGTACATACAGCAACACTGTTTTAGTCGTTACACAACATATAAGTCTTCACCATAAAAAGGAACCAGGTAATGTGTATTTTCTTGTGTGGTGTTTTAATAGTATTTTATTAAACAGGTCAGTATTAGACTGATGCCATAAAATTAAGTTCTACTACACCTAGTTGCCTTTCTGAGGCCTAGTCCTCCTCAAGCCAGACTGTGCAAGTAAAATGAAAATATTTGCAAAATAGGAACAGTGGGTTAAAATGTCACAGGACAGTGTGTGCATATGTAGGGTAGCATACCTGCCAGGTATTTCTTGTGCATGCGATGAAAGAAGAGTAGACCAAAGAACAGCAAGAAGCCAATGCAGCCAATGATCATGCCACAGAGCAAGAAACTGTAACTGCCTTCACTGTGAATGATCTATAAAGAAAGGGGCAGTAGTGGAAAGAGTAGTTTGAAATATGAAGTCTACATGTGATGAGGTGCACACCGTTGCATACATTACTCTTAAAAGCATAAAGTTTAAAACTAAATAAGATCAAGTGGGGCTTTATTTTTACACCAACCATATTCAGTACACTGTGCATGGTGACAAAATAACATGGTGCTATAGTACACTATATTGCCAAAAGTATTGGGACACTCAATCATTGAATTCAGGTGTTCCAATCACTTCCATAGACAGAGGTGTTGAAGATCAATCACCTAGGCATGCGGACTACTTCTACAAACATTTGTGAAATAATGGGTCACTCTCAAGAGCTCAGTGAATTCAAGTGTGATCCCGTGATAGGATGTCACCCCTCCATTCATGAAATTTCTTCACTACTAAATATTCCACGGTCAACTGTTAGTGGTATTATAACAAAGTGGAAGCAATTTGGAACAACAGCAACTCAGCCACAAAGTGGTAGGCCACGTAAAATCACAGAGCGGGGACAACGCATGCTGAGGTACACAGTTTGTAGAAGTTTCCAACTGTCTGCAGAGTCAATAGCTACAGACCTCCAAACTTTGTGTGGCCTTCAGATTAGCTCAAGAACAGTGCGACGAGAACTTCATAGAATGGGTTTCTATAGCTGAGCAGCAGCATCCAAGCTTTACATCACCAAGTGTAATGCAAACTCTCAGATGCAGTAGTGTAAAGCATTCCGCCACTGGACTCTAGAGCAGTAGAGACGTGTTGTCTGGAGTGACAAATCACACTTCTCTGTCTGGCAATCCAATGGATGAGTCTGGGTTTGGCAGTTGCCAAGAGAACGGTACTTGTCTGACTGCATGGTGCCAAGTGTAAAGTTTGGTGGAGGGGGGATTATGGTGTGGTGTTGCTTTTCAGGGGTTAGGCTTGGCCCCTTAGTTCCAGTGAAAGGAACTCTTGATGCTGCAGCATTCAAAACCACTTTGGGCAATTTCATGCGCCAAGCTTTGTGGGAACAGTTTGGGGATGGTCCCTTCCTGCAGGGCTGTGGAGTCGGAGTCGAGGAGTCGGAGTCGGAGACAATTTTGGGTACCTGGAGTCGGAGTCGGCAAAAAGTTAACCGACTCCGACTCCTACTAAATTTAAATGGGAATTAAAAAAGTAAGTTGAAATGTCCCAATTCACAAACAGTAATAATGAACTACTTCTCTGCTGTAAGAATAAAGCCCAATGCATGCAGTGCATAATGTTACCACAAAACAAACATGTCAAGTAACCATGAAGCATGCTTTTCATTGACTGTATGCGTCACTATCAGAGCATGTGAGCGGAGCGGAGCGGTGAGAATTTCTGCTCCTCGCTCATGAGGCTGTTGGCTCCGCCCGCTCCTCCGCTCTAATTCGCACTAAGCCGCTCCGCTCAACACCACTCCTCGCTCCACTAAAATGTCCTCCCGCTCCAGTCAAATCGCTCCACGCTCGCTCGAATTTAAAAGAGGAACAAAGAATCTGCATGCCTAACAAATGTCACCTTAAACCAAAGCCTTATGTCATAAACAAATATAAGCAACGGCAACATTGCCAGTCAGAACAGAAAATATTTATTTTTAAGCAACCTATCGGCAACAACGGACAGGTTTGGAAATGGCATTCCACACAAAAATAGGCTTAAAAATAAAGGAATCAGTGGGTTTAATAGTCTAAAGAATATACAGACATGTTTTAAATTCCTCAATTTTTTTCTGTGGATGCAGCACGTCTCTAAAATAAAATTTTACGTTACGTGAAATTAAAAAAAAATCTTATTAGACCTACTTTGAATGACAAAACGAATTTGATTACCAATATTTACTTTATAGGCTTTTATACTTTAATTTACTTTATAGACTTGATATGCTACAACCATATAAAACTTGCACGCGTTTTGCTCTGGCTTCCGCTTGTTCGCGTAGCACACTCATGTTTCTGAGAAAAGTGATTCCAAAGTGAATCTTTACTCACTGAAACAGTTTCACCACATTGTTGTTCTTGCTGTACATTCTTGTCATCTATACGTTTGATAAGAATAGTACACTTGTATGATTTATCAGTTTCCTTTGTGAAATACTTTGCGAATTCCATCTCGGCCAATTTGTGTAACAGTCTTGATAATTGTACAGATGAATTCTGGGTAGATTTGGGCACGCCTCAGAATTGTAGTGTGAGCGGTATCGGAGCGAAATTGGAGCGGGACAAAACGACCGCTCCAGCCTTAATTAGAAAACCCGCTCCGCGCTCTGACCAAATTCCACCCGCTCCGCTCACATGCTCTGGTCACTATATGGGATGTAATGCACAGGTAAGGTGTGGCACCGCTTTCCATTGTGTCGTGTTCCACTGTTACAGGGAACTGTGAACCTAGCCTAAAGCCCCCCATACATTTACAGATGCACTGCCGATTTTTCGGCCGTTCAACGAGTCATCACGCGTCAAACGCCTGAAAAATCATCTGGTGTGTTCTCAGCTCCGTCGGCTCCCCTTCGCAATGCGCTAGTGAAGGGGGCCGAAGGAGCCGAGAACACAGATCTCCCTACCTGTCTCCAGCAGAGGCTCGTTCTGCTGATCAGCTGGCCGGTGAGTGACACAATGCACTAAACTTCCAGCTGGCTGACAGAGGAGACAGCCACTGCAGCAGACAGAGGCATCACATTACTTTGGATGGTCGAGATTTTCGGCAAGCTGGATCTGCCCGTCCATGTGGACACCCTCAATCTGCGGCCGCCAATCAATTGCCGCGATTGTACACGCACATCGGTCGGTGGCAAAATCCTTGTTTTCATTGTGTTTGTCTTTAATCTGGCATTATAGTAGAGTGTTGGCTTCCTAGCCAGTAGTTCTGTGGTGAAATGACATGTATGTTGCCTTCCTTTCCGTCAATGGATGTAGAAAATACATTAGCATAGTATATACATACAGAGGAGTCGGAAGATTTAGAAACTGAGGAGTCGGAGTCAGAGCATTTATCTACCGACTCCACAGCCCTGCCTTCCTGTTCAAACATGACTGTGCACCAGTGCACAAAGCAAGGTCCATAATGACATGGATGAGCCAGTCTGGTGTGGAGGAACTTGACTGGCTTGCACAAAGCCCTGAACTCAACCTGATAGAATGATTTTGGGATGAATTAGAGCGGAAACTGCGAGCCAGGCCTTCTAATCCAACATCAGTGCTAAGCCTCACAAATGCTCTCCTAGAAGAATGGTCAAAAATTCCCCATAAACACACCTAGTGGACAGCCTTCCCAGAAGAGTTGAAGTTGTTATAGTTGAAAGGGTAGGCCAACTTCATATTAAAGTCTATGTATTAAGAATGGGATGTCATTCAAATTCATGTGCGTGTAAAGGCAGGTGTCCCAGTACTTTTGGCAATATAGTATATGCACATAAAATGCAGACAAGTGAAGAGAATGGGAAAAAAACACTGATACACAATGTAAAAGTAAACAATGGTGGAATGCTTACAATAGACAAAGATGGGAGCAGCAGAGCACACAAGTGAAATGCAAGGGTAAATAATGAATATATATCAGAGATAAATAATGATCAAGTAACCGTGCACAAGAGTATGGAAAAAAACTACATCCCTTACCGAACCCACAAGCACCTGAAGTACCATTTCCCCTAAACCAGCACTGGTTACCAGGACTGTTGTCGCACAACCTGTGAGAAGAGAGAAATCTCAAAGGAAAACCAGTGCTTCCTTATAAAGACCAACACAATGGCTCCTACACTTAAGGTGACAAAACACAGGGCAACATTCTGAGTAGTGTTGCCAACCAATGCTCATAAGATATTTACAAATGAGAGGTCATTCAGCCCATCGAGCTCATTTGGGGAGAACTTAATTAATAGCTCAGAGATGTTAAAATCTTATCTAGTTCTGATTTAAAGGAACCCAAAGTTTTAGCTTGCACAACACTAACAGGAGAACTATTCCATACTCAACTACATGCGATGCAAAGAAGTGCTTTATGAAGTCCAGTTTAAAATGTTCTCCTACTAATGTACATCTATGGCCATGAGTTCTTGTATTTCAACTAATATTGAAGTGACTGATTGAACAGCATCCAAATGTGTTAGAATCTTATATACCCGGATCAGTGCTGCTCAGGCATTGATATTGGGCAACAGATTTCTATTTGAAAAACTATGATCAGCAGTGGGCAACTTTTCGCAATCATCCACATCCAGATTAGTTGCCTTTTGTGTCACCTGGTTGGCAATTGCCTGGCAACATTGCTCCAAAACTTGTCCTATGTATCATCACCTCGAGGAACCTACAGAGCTGATAAAGAGAGAAACAGATCAAGATATATACCTTGATAGTCAAGGATGTCCTCTGTGAAGGCCAGCATGCAGGGGAAGATGCTGCTGAGGAACAGACCTAGCAGGCATGTTCCCACAAACAAGAAGACACTGTTGGTGTAGAAAATGAGGAGGAGTAACACAGTGATGATCACACCAGCCTGGTAAACAGAGAAGACAAGGAAATATATCAACTCAGTGCTTCCTCTCATCAATGCCTTGTCCCTTTTGTTATAAATTTTTCTTTGGAAAGTTATCGTTAATGCAATTTTGCAAACTAATAAATGCAACACCACATCTTAAATTTATAATTATAAATGTTGTTGGCTTTTCAGAAACTAGGACCAGAAGGAGCTTTTCTTTTGTGATTTGAAGATCACTTTTTACAAGTGTTCAGCAAACAAATATAAATCAAGTATATTAACACAAGTGACAAAATGGGGGAAAATGAAGTTAAGAGATTTAATGCTGTTTTCATATTCGGGGTGCTGGGTCCCATTTTATGCAGCACAGGGAACAGCCCTGGGGTACACCGTAGCAGGAATGCCAGCTGCAACACACACACAATCATACATACACACACCCGATGAGCAGTTTAGAGAGAAAGTGAGCCTAACTACATATTTTGGGTTTATGGAAATGGATTTGGAGTATTTGTGAAAAAACAGCATGACAGGAAAGCTCAAACATACATGCACACACAAGAGAGGTGGGATTTGAACTAATATATACACATACACATATATAGATATATACATACATATATACATATAC